>NC_137975.1:51456056-51751590 GCF_963924665.1 Micromys minutus | reverse complement strand
AAGAAAGAAGGGAAGGAAAGAAAGAAAGAAAGAAGAAAGGGAAAGGAAAGAAAGAAAGAAAGAAAGGGAAAGGAAAGAAAGAAAGAAAGGGAAAGGAAAGAAAGAAAGAAAGGGAAAGGAAAGAAAGGGAAAGGAAAGAAAGGGAAAGGACAGAAAGAAAGAAAGAAAGAAAGAAAGAAAGAAAGAGAAAGAAAGAAAGGGAAAGGAAAGAAAGAAAGAAAGAAAGGGAAAGGAAAGAAAGAAAGAAAGAAAGAAAGAAAGAAAGGGAAAGGAAAGAAAGAAAGAAAGAAAGAAAGGGAAAGGAAAGAAAGAAAGAAAGAAAGAAAGAAAGAAAGGGAAAGGAAAGAAAGAAAGGGAAAGGAAAGAAAGAAAGAAAGAAAGGGAAAGGAAAGAAAGAAAGAAAGAAAGGGAAAGGAAAGAAAGAAAGAAAGGGAAAGGAAAGAAAGAAAGAAAGGGAAAGGAAAGAAAGAAAGAAAGAAAGAAAGGAAGGGAAAGGGAAAGGAAAGAAAGAAAGAAAGAAAGGGAAAGAAGAAAGAAAGAAAGAAAGAAAGGGAAAGGAAAGAAAGAAAGAAAGGGAAAGGAAAGAAAGAAAGAAAGGAAAGGAAAGAAAGAAAGAAGAAAGAAAGAAAGGAAAGAAAGAAAGAAAGGGAAAGGAAAGAAAGAAAAGAAAGAAAGGAGAAAGAAAGAAAAAGAAAGAAAGAAGTTTTTGTTTTGTTTTTAAAGAAAGAAAGGGAAAGGAAAGAAAGAAAGAAAGAAAGGGAAAGGAAAGAAAGGAAAGAAAGAAAGAAAGGAAAGGGAAAGAAAGAAAGAAAGAAAGAAAGAAAGAAAGAAAGAAAGAAAGGGAAAGGAAAGAAAGAAAGAAAGAAAGAAAGGGAAAGGAAAGAAAGAAAGGGAAAGGAAAGAAAGAAAGAAAGAAAGGGAAAGGAAAGAAAGAAAGAAAGGGAAAGGAAAGAAAGGGAAAGGAAAGAAAGAAAGAAAGAAAGAAAGGGAAAGGAAAGAAAGAAAGGGAAAGGAAAGAAAGAAAGAAAGAAAGAAAGGGAAAGGAAAGAAAGAAAGAAAGAAAGGGAAAGGAAAGAAAGAAAGAAAGAAAGAAAGAAAGAAAGAAAGGGAAAGGAAAGAAAGAAAGGGAAAGGAAAGAAAGAAAGAAAGGGAAAGGAAAGAAAGAAAGAAAGGAAAAGGAAAGAAAGAAAGAAAGGGAAAGGAAAGAAAGAAAGAAAGGGAAAGGAAAGAAAGAAAGAAAGAAAGAAAGGGAAAAGAAAGAAAGAAAGGGAAAGGAAAGAAAGAAAGAAAGAAAGAAAGAAAGGGAAAGGAAAGAAAGAAAGGGAAAGGAAAGAAAGGGAAAGGAAAGAAAGGGAAAGGAAAGAAAGAAAGAAAGAAAGAAAGAAAGAAAGAAAGAAGGGAAAGGAAAGAAAGAAAGAAAGAAAGGGAAAGGAAAGAAAGGGAAAGGAAAGAAAGAAAGAAAGAAAGGGAAAGGAAAGAAAGAAAGGGAAAGGAAAGAAAGAAAGGGAAAGGAAAGAAAGAAAGAAAGGGAAAGGAAAGAAAGAAAGAAAGGGAAAGGAAAGAAAGAAAGAAAGAAAGAAAGAAAGAAAGAAAGGGAAAGGAAAGAAAGAAAGAAAGAAAGAAAGGGAAAGGAAAGAAAGAAAGAAAGAAAGAAAGGGAAAGGAAAGAAAGAAAGAAAGAAAGAAAGGGAAAGGAAAGAAAGAAAGAAAGAAAGAAAGGGAAAGGAAAGAAAGAAAGAAAGAAAGGGAAAGGAAAGAAAGAAAGAAAGAAAGGGAAAGGAAAGAAAGAAAGAAAGAAAGAAAGGGAAAGGAAAGAAAGAAAAAGCTGAGCAAGCCAATAAGTAACATCCCTCCATGGCCTCTGCATCAGCTCCTGCTTCCTGACCTGCTTGGGTTCCAGTCCTGACTTCCTTTGGTGATGAACAGCAATGTGGAAGTGTAAGCTGAATAAACCCTTTCCTTCCCAACTTGTATCTTGGTCATGATGTTTTGAGCAGGAATGAAAACCCTGACTGTGTGTGTGTGTGTGTGTGTGTGTGTGTGTGTGTGTGTGTGTGTGTGTGTGTGTGTGTGTGTGTGTGGCTGCCTGGGGAATAGATCCTGGCCTGATGAAGAGTTGGGTACTGCTCAGGGTAAAAAATGTCAGTCTAATCTGAGTAGAGATAAGCCTCTAAACACACATGCAGAGGGTTTATAACATCTGAACATCTGAGTATCATTGTCTTCACCCCAACCTTGCATGGGAAGTGAGAAGAGTACAAATGAGAGCTTGTGCCACACCCATTAGGAGGATGGGTCCTGGAGGAAGTGACAGACCAGAGAGGTCTGTCAGGCTATTCTGCACAGAGGCCAGTGCAGTGTCCCCAACACTACTCAACCTATTCAAAGGTAGCAATAGAAACCCTAGAAGCCAAGAAAAAATTTGATAGAAAAGCAAGTTTCCCCGAGGCCTTCTGGGTAGATTCAATGCAGCTCAAAGCACTGGAGTGTTTGTGGTTTCCTTATCTCTTCGTGGTTGGCTTTCTAGCTTAACTCCCTGGTGGCCAACAAGCCCAGAATTAGCAGATTAAAAACTTGGTCTTTATTCATTCCTCCCTCCTCTCGGGCTGTTCTCATTCATGGCATTGTCTGACAGGGTATCTGCCTGGAAATGCCAGAGTCCAGCTATACAAATCTAGACTGTCAATGTGATAGTCATGACAAGTCTTATTTGTGACTTCCTATATAGCAGGTGCTACTCCAAGGACTAAAGATACAGCAAAGAGCAATGTGCACTCAGACACACACATACACATGCACACACACATAACATGCACACACAGAACGAGACTCATTCTCATGTACATGTGCACACAAACATACACTCATGCTGTCATGCACAAATACACTCACTTGTCATATATGAGTATATATACACACACACACATACACACACACACTCTTCATTTGAATTTCCAGTATGCCCTGTCCCCTTTCATTTCAGAACTTTTATTCCTTCTGTATTCATCAGAATGTTTGGCACCAGTGGAAAAGCTGGACTTTGAAGCTCACTAACCAGTACAAAGATTTCATCAATCTGGGGAAGCATTATGTGAGCTTCCCGGTTTCCAGAGACATGGCTGTATGAAGCAACTTTTCAGCATTGGTGATTCCATAAATCTTTCATGTTACATCCCATACAGAAGCCCAAATCAGTGTGCACTAGAGATTTCTGTTTAAATACTGTCTGGGATCACTGAGCGGCCAGACATTATCTAGTCCTGTCTCAGCAGCAGCCAAAAATCACCAAATTTCTCATGGTACCTCTCTCCAACTCAGCCACTGAAAGAGTGTCTTAGAGCCCAAAGAATGGCAAGGCCTGGTCCCTGGTGTGCCACTAGCAGACCCCGTGATCCTGGAAGATTCTCACTAATCTTTGTCTATTTCCCATTTACACAGGATGTGCTTGACAAGAAAACCCCTAGGGCATCTTTCGGTTCTTTAAAGCTCTTCGATTCTCACGCACAGCTAAAGTGCATCAGGAAAATGCCATTGGGTTCCAGTACTGCTCACGGATGCTTGCCTTTGCCTGGAGAGAGAAAAGACCGGGGTGGGGGGGGGGGCAAGTCAGGTGTAAGCTCTTCAAACCCCAAGTAATATGGAAAGTTTTCAGTTGAACCTGCAAATTTCAGGGTTTGGATCCCAGCCCAGAGCACGGAAGCATAGGAGGGTAGATTGTTTGAGTCGCTGCGAAGTGCACATTTCCTGCTATTTCTTTCCAAGTCTGTGTTAGAGTAACAAGCTCAAATGTGAACATTAGCAAAGATGACTCAGGCTCAGGGAATTTTGGCTAGCATGACACTGGTTTTAAATAACAGCAAAACCAGGGCTTTTCTTGTCCACTTGTTGACAAAAGACAGCAAGAGATCATTAATCTAGTCCGCCAATCTCTAAACAGTATAATTTTAGTGTGTGTGAGTGTTTTGCCTGCACATATGTATATGCTACATGTGTGCCTGTGTGCCCACAGAGATCACAAGAGCGAACTGGAGAACTGGACTTTCTGAAGGTTATAAGCCACAATGTAGGTTTTAGGACCCAGACCCAAAGAGGAGCAAGTGTCTAAGCAAGCTTGATAATGAATCCTGATGATAAAAATATTTAACCATGCTCCAAATATATAGATATTCATTATTTGAATATTATAGAGGTATACTACTCTACTGATTAGCAATGAAACATATACAATGTAAATTAAAATGACAAGATTGAGGGGGAAAATTTTTCCCAGAGACAAAACTTGATTAAGTTTTTAATCTTTGTACAAATTGAAGGATTCTATTTTTTTATCCTTTTAATTTTGTTTGTAAAGTTTATTATAACACAACTTGCAAGTATAATTCCAAGTCTGATTATCTAAAATCTATGTTTTAACAGAAAGGGTGGGCTATACTGTAGAAATATATAGACCTAAATGGAATGTGTTGTTGAGAGTGCTTATAATTGGGGATGCAACCCAATTCTATCTAGACGTTTAAAAGACTGAAAGTAGAACCATTACTGGTGTTTCCTTTCCTTCTGTGATGGTGTGAATGACAGTGAGCTACCTAAACAGATATAGGTTCAAGTATTCATAGGTTTGAATACTTGGTCCCCAGTTGGTAGACCTGTTTGGGAAGGATTTGGAGGTGTATCATCCTAGTAGGCTTTGAGATTTTAAGACTTCTGCCACTCCCAGGGCTTCTCTGGGTTTTCAATGCAGTGTCTCAGCTGTTTCTGCTGGCATGCCTTCACACTTCTGTCATGGCCTCTAGCCCTCAGCAATTATAAGCCCAATTACATGCCTTCTTTTATAGGGTGCCTTGGTAGTGTTGTTTTATCGAAGCAATGGAAAAGTAACTCAGACACCTCCCACCATTCTTTTCTGTGTGTCCTACTGAGAAAACATGACTCTAAGTTATGTTATATAAATGTGCTGGCTAGTCTCGCAAAATAGTTGTCTGAAAGAAGGAAACTTTGAGAAAATACCTCATAAAATTCAGCTATAAGGCATTTTCTTAGTTATTGATGTGGGAGAGCCCAGTCCATTATGGTTGTGCCTTCCCTGGGTGGGTGGTCTTGTGTTCTCTAAGAAAGCAGGCTAAGCAAGCCAGTAAGCAACATCCCTCTGTGGTCTTTCCATCAGATCCTGCCTCCAGGATCCTGCCCTGTTTCAATTCTCATCCCTTCTCATCTCAAGGTCCTTTAATGATGAACAGTGCTGTGGAAGTGTGAGCCAAAGAAACCCTTTTCTCCACAACATGCTTTTTGGTCATGGTGTTTCTTCACAGCAATAGAAACCCTAAGATAATAAACATATGTAATGCAATCAACATAAAAACAGTCCCTCAGAAAGAACCCGTTCTCTAAATAGGTAAATATTGAGCCTAATGTTTCTATTTTAAACTTTAAGTCAAAACTTAAATTTCTTAAAATTCTCAAAGGAATAGAAACCATCACATACAGACTAAGGGTTTTCTCTTGGCTAAATTACTTCAAAGAGCTTGGAATTTCCCTTTTTCTTTTTTCAGCTGGAGTTCTCTTAATATTTAAATACAAAAAGTGAGCTTCTTTTCTATGAACATGCAGGTCTAGGAGCCAAAGTGTACAGAGGAAATGCGTGTCTGGTCTGTCCAGTCCCCATCTGGCTAAAGTTACTGCCAGCCTCCATTCTCTCAAGCACAGGTAAGGATTCTTGGTGACTGCTTTGTACTATAGCTGTAATAATTTTGTCATTTTTAAACATGTCCTAGACATTTTCACTCTTTAGAAAAAAAAGAGTCCTTAATGGTCACAGGTGCTTAGTAACCATGCACATGTAAGAACTTCTTTATCAGCGATTTATTAAAGAAATAGAGGGCTATACTCCAGCATCAGCGTGAGAACAGGAAGTGAGGGCATGCATTATGAAGGGTACAGGTGCACATGTCTCTCATTCCAGTAGGGTGAGGAGGTGACTTCTTACTGCTAGAGAAATGGTCTGAATCTCCCAGACAATGTGGTCCCTTGCCATAGGACCCAGCCAGCTATCTAATGAATGGAATTGATCAAGCACACCCAAAGTGAAATCTTTTCAAATGCATTTGCATTCTATCAAAGTCGAATCTGTACAGAGTGTGGTAGTGTAAATGGCAACAAATGCTCTAATAACTAAAGGGCCTTATGATGAAGCCAGCACTATAAACTGTAAGCTATGGTGGTCTGAATCAACATGGTCCCCATAGGATCATTTATTTGGGTGCTTGGTCCTCAGGGAGTAGCACAATTTGAAAGGATTCTAAGCATTAGGAGTTGTAGCCTTGTTGGAGGAAGTATGTCCCCGGAGATGGGCTTTGAGGTTTCAGACATTCATACCAGACCTAGGCTTGCTCTCTCTGCTTGGGGATCGAGATGTAGCCTCTTCTCCAGCAAGCCTCAGTTAAATGTTTTCTCTTGTAGCGTTGCTGGGGCCATGCTGTGTCTTCACAGCCATAGAACACTGACTAAAATGGAAAGTCTTTTACTAAATCCCATTTGTGTGCTGGCTGATGCTTGTGACCTTCTAGAGAAAAGAGTAAATGCAGAGAGATGTGAATAAAGCACTTACTGCATAGAGAACCATCAGCATCTCAGGGTAACAAGCACAGGTACCTCCCTCCCTGAATTTGCTTCCCAAAGTCAAGAGGTTCAATGTTCCAATGAGCTTCTTGTTCTTATGTAGTTTGATTCTGCCTTTCTAGAAAACACCCAGGAGTCATAGATGTGCTATTCCAACACTTCACACCCAGGGTGGCATGTGTGCATCCCCTGCAGGAATGAGAGTCTCCTTGAGCCCACAGTAGCCTGGTGACACAGCCATGAGGTGTAGAATCTAGGTAGAGGCAGGTGGCAGTGAGCTACAGAAAGTACAGGAACTGAGTTGCCAATTATCTGAATCTCCACCACTGAACCAACAACACCTCAATGCTAGTTCCAGCCAAATAAGAGCATTTATCAATTCCCTCTATGGAAGGGAGTTAGAGAATCAGGGATTCTGGGCACCACAGTGCCCCCTGCAGGCAGGAGGCAGCTCCAGCAGTGACCTGACTACCAAGACCAACCGGCAATCTGGCTCAAGAGATGGTTAAATGCAGGCGGTGTGGGGTGAAGCGTGACCTCTTCTGTGAGCTGTTGGTACACACGATACTCCTGTAGCTCTTTCTAGAAGGGAAATTTCTTCTGTGGCCTGGCCTTTTGAACTAACAAGCAGACCAAGAATGCTGGGAAATATTTGTTCCAACTTCAGCCTACATGGACAAGGTTAAGAGCCAAGAGCCACAGGGAACAGCCATTGCTTTCTCTCTCATCAACTAGGGTTCCTCCCACTCAACCTGGTTTTGAGAGTCATCCTTCTATGATCTTGTGAAGAAGCTGAAACTTATATATTCTAATGTTTCAAACTCGTGTGTGTGTGTGTGTGTGTGTGAGTGTGTGTGTGTGTGTGTGTGTGTATGCGCGTGCGCATATAGGGGGGCAGGGGGCTTGGGATAGAAATCATGGCTTCTGTCCAGTCAAACCACACCAGGCCCACATGGTTTCCTGTGGGAGAGATTTAATGAAACAATGGGACAAGGTGGGAGAGAGAAGAGAGAAGAAAGGAAGAGTCAGCCTTTTATGTTGGCTGTGATGTAGCTTGCTCCCAGATGTAAATGGGCATCTGAACTGGTGTACACTGGGAATGTTTTGCCTTTTCTGTGGCAACAAATGCCCCTGGTCTCTGTCACCTGTGTGTGGCACTGCTGCTGGGGGCAAGAGTGGTTCCTAATACCAACAAAGAGATCATCCTGCTCTCTACAGGGATCTCCCTATATAAAAATTTCCTACAGAAAATCAGTGGTTCTCAACCTTTCTAATGCTGTGACCCTTTAATACCAGCCCATATGTTATGGTGACCTTCAACCATACAATTATTTCTTTACTACCTCATAACTAAGTTTGCTACTGTCATGAATCCTAATGTAAATATTTGGAGATGGAGGTTTGCCAAAGAGTTGTAACCCACAGGCTGAGAACCACAGTTCTACATAGCAGCAGAAAAAGCTCTGGGTCAGAGAAGCTGCAGACGTCAAGTCTGGTTAAAGCTGCAGGGATTGCCCCAACACATTCCATATGAATATCGACAGCCCTTTCTATTCCCAGGGGGGGTGAGATGGTTGTGAAACTGTTCCCAAGGTAGCTGTGGATTCATTCCTGGTATCTTTAAAAACAGCCTCCCAAGGACTCACACTGGCACCCACTTGCTGGGGATTGTTTCAGAAAGTGGCTAGGGAAATGTCTCCATTTAGGATAATCAACAACGTCCCCTTGCTTCCTCTTAACCCAGGATCTTTAGTTACTAGCCTGACCTGCAAAGAGTAGTTGGAAGGATGTGGAAGTTAAGATGGCTTGGCTCCCATCATTGTATTCTTGTGTACTTGGTCAATATTATGGTTTATAAAAAAGAAAGAACCAGGCTATGTTTGGTAGAGGTGCAGGATGGTGAGGTGGAATGGGGTGCCTCTGCAGGCCCATGTTGAAATATCCTTTCCCCCTGAGGTACCAGCCATATGGTATATATGGTATAGAATAGAGTTTATTTAGGGCATGAGGATGAGTTGAGGGAGTAGAGACAAAGGAAGACCAGGAACATGTGGAGAGAGGGGTTGGGGAATGGGAAGAGAAGGGATAGAGAGGGAAGAGAGTAAGAGAGAGAGGGGGGCAGGCAAACAGCCCCTTTTATAGTGAGTCAGGCATACCTGGCTGTTGCCAGGTAACTGGGATGGAGCCTAAAAGGAATTGTAACAGTCAGGACCAAGTCAACTCTTGGAAGAATGGTGAATCATGAATTACTGAGTCAGTGAGGGGGAAGGGCAATGGTGACCCCGAGCTGGTCAGCCTCTCTGCCCATCATAGACCTCAAATGAATACCCATGATTCCGACAGGATGCATTCAGTTAGGACCCGTTATCCTCAAAGCCTAGGGGAATCTGTGTCAGCTCAGGTGCATGCCCTGTCTATTCAAATTCTGCTCTTTCTCTGGTTGTTCATTTCAGCCTTTAAAACATGAGGTATTTTTTTGGAAACTGTAGTTAATTTATTTATCGGGAGCAGCATATGTCATGGCACAAGTGTAAAAGTAGCCCTAAAGACACAATAGAGTGTACCCATCTCTGATAGGTTATTTCTCTGCCACCAGTGAAATGAGCCAATTCAAGTCAGATTAGATTAAAGGCGGGCTTATTGGGAAGCTGCTCTCCGGCTGTTCACTGATTCCAAGGGCTGAGGCCAAGGAAGTCGATATAGGTAAATGGGGGTGGGGGGAGTAGGAGAGGGAAGGGCAAGAGAGACCAAAATGTCCAGATTATATAGGGAGGAGCACTAGGGGAAGGTCAGGTCAGTCCCTGGGCTGGAAAATTCAGGCTTGTGGTAAGGTATGCCTGTCATAACTAAGGGATGCTGGGAGAACGTGGAGGCCAGGTCTGCTTTAATATACACATCATTCCCTTGTCCAAGGTCCAAACCTAAATACCCCAGCTTTGTGTTGATTATAAATGAACAAGGGACACCACAGTAATCATCTCTGAGTCAAAACCAAGCAATGGCATGGGCTTAGGAGTCTGAAGGTTTTGTTAGCCTGGGGTCCAGGAGGTTGGAGGTCTCAGCATATCAGGGCCAGTCACTCTGCCCAAAGAAAGAAAAAAAAAGCAATGATGAAAACTCAGGAAGAGTTTTATCTTAAGTCACTGTTCTACTGCTAAGGAGAGACACAATAACTACGGTGCTCTTATAAGAGAAAACACTTAACTGGGGGCTTGCTTACAGTTTCCGAGGCTAAGTCTATTATCATTATGGTGGGGAGCATGGCAGCGTGCAGGCAGACATGGTGCTTGAGACATAGATCCACAGGCAGAGAGAGCCTGGAACTGACATGAGCTTTTGTAACCTGAAAGGCCACACCCCCACCCCACCTTAATGACACCCTTCCTCCAATAAGGCCATGCCTCCTAACCCTGCTAATCCCACCAAACTGGTCCACTCCATGGTGACTAAGCATTCAAACACAGGAGCGGAGCCTATGGGGTGGGGTGGGGGTGGGAGTGTTCTTATTCAAACCACCACAGGCTTTAATCAAAATGGGTGCTTGGAGAGGATGGAAACTAGGCCTTTTCGGGGCCATCTTCAGAATCTGGACAAAAGCATTAGATTTCCACAGAGGAAAATTGGGGTGCAGGGTGAGAAGTATGCATAATTAAGCAGTCCTCTTTGAAATCTGATCTGGTTTATCATTATCTCAATTCTGTTTATGCAGAACGGCCCTGAAGAAGGCCTTATTGTTTGGGAGGGCTGGGACAGGAAAGTTCCTATGAGGTGACTGCTCCTAGCCGAAGGGTAGTCACAGCAGTGCCATGACTTGTGAGGTTCTACTGTTCCTGGAATCCAAGGGGGTGAGGACAATGACTGGAGACTTAGGAAGCTTTCTCAGGGTCTGTTAAAGTTGGCATAAAATGTCTCAGTCGCTTTATGCCTTCAACCTTGAAGAGGGATGAGCAAAATTAGGTACCATTAATCTCTTTATCAATATGGGTGATTGACATCCAGAATCCAATGACACGTTACAAACACCCTAGAATCTAAGCCATTGCAAAGGGGACCTTCCCATTAGAGCAGGGTTCCACACTGCTTTTAGTTACTGTTGTGTGCAAAGAGAAGAGCCAAAGCCTTTGTAGCAAAACAGATTCCCTGTCCCAGTGAGGAGTTATCTGAAGAGGTCAACCACAAGCCCAGATCTTCTCATGGAAATTGAAATTGGTTAAATTGTAAGACCACTATTATTTTAATATAGCATATTTAAAATTGCTTACCACCAGGAAAGCATAAATGAACAAAAGTGACACCATATCTTACAGCCACATGTTTCAAAAACATAAATCCATGTAAATATGCAGACTGAAATGTCAGTGTTCTTTTCATAGGGACACAGGTTGTGACAGGTAATTACTTTAGGCTAGATTCTCAGCATACTTCCAAGGCAGAGGCATGGGGTACCATTTGGGACCTATTTGGGTAGAAACTGTGGGGGATGTGGAGGTGAACCTTGTGACAAAAATATTGAGATAGAGAGCAGGTGCCACAGGCTTCTGGGATCCCTCGAAGAATCCTGATGCACAGCATTAGAGTTTTAAAAGTCTCCAGGACACAAATGAGACAGCAAAAAGGAGCTGAGGTCAGGTGGTGGCTGTTTCCTGTCTTCAGCTTCCGGTCTTCACGGAAGTCCTAACAGGTGATGATGCCCTTCTCCAACTCTTTCTGAATAACCTCACCAGACAGGGCTTTCATTGGGGCATGGTGATGGTGTGGCAAGACATGATTGGCTGAGGATTTAGGAGCATGGGATTGGCCCAAACACTATTTACAAGCTTATGCGCTGCGCACTAAACTCAGACCTGCACCCTGATGCTGGTCTCTGGAGTCTAATTTCCAGGATTCGTCATGTGACTCTGTCACCTCTCATCCCCATTCCTCTGTCCTATTCCCACATAACTTGATGATAGTCAAGTTGATTGGCAGACAAGGCTGCTGCTCCTCTCCATCTCCGCCTCTGGCAAAGTGTTTATTAAGTACTGTAAAAGTGAATGGCTAGTTAGAGCCCTTAATTTTAGCATCAGTTTGATGGTTTTTATTATATATTAATGGAGAATGTCAAACACTTCACGTTTCTTACAACCAGGTGTCGTTCACAGCTGACATCCCATCTTCTTTATTGTTAAAGGAATCTTTATGTTTGGTTGTTGGCATTTTCCTTTGTTTTACTTAGTTTTGCCTGGAAACTTTTGAGGGCTTTTATCCTTGAAAAAAGATTTCTTCAATATGCCAGAGCTGCGAATCATATGGATATTCCAAATGTGTTGTCAGTGGTGGGTTGATAAATTCATGTGTTAGGAGGAAGAAAGAATGCTCTTTCATGTGTGCACTTCTCAATTTGTAGACTGTAAATGTTCCACATCTGGCTGGTGTCAGGCTTTTAAGAACATCACCGATGCAGAGCTGAGAATAGAGGTGCACAGGTGGCTCTTGGGATTTGGTATGAGCCCATTTTGCCAGAGCACAACACACTACTGATTTAATACATGTGAAAGAACACATTCAAGAATACATAATAGAGCACCACATAGCACCACCAAGGTCAAGAAATAGAACATTACCTGCAGTAGCCCACCACGCACCCTTTGCCATTTTGGATCCCTCTTCTCATTAGAACTAGCCACTGGGCTCATATTTAGGGTAAACTTACCCTGTGTTTTACCTTTGCAACATACAAGTATGCACCGGAAACGTTCCGGTTTAATTTGGCCCATTTAAGACTCTGGACTGATGAAATCATGCTCTGTGAGTTTCTTTGCCATTTGCTTATTTTATTCAACATACCATCCAGGAGACTTATCCGGGTGGTTGCCTGTAGCGACCGTTTCATTCACTTTCATTCCAGGAATGTATTAGAGCCAGCGTGCCCAGATTGAGAACTAATTGTTAAATGTTCATGGGTCTTGTAAGCTAATTGATGGGATACTTTGAGCTTGAAATTGGCCCTGGCAGGATTATTTACGCCATGGAAATTGGCAGGTGCTATGAATTAGCACGTTTCCCTCTGGTGTTAAATACCTGTCAGCTTGCCAGTAACTATATGATAACATGTTTGTCTATCCTGCAGTACATGAAAGTTTGATTTACTTCCAGTTTATGTCAATAACTATTCTCTCGTTCTCTCTCAGGTGTGCTGGTAGAAGGGGCTCCCATTTCTAAGGGATGTGAGTGTGTGTGTGTGTGCGTGTGTATCCCCAGAGTGAAAATACTTAGACTATTTGGTATATACATATCTACTTTTAATTGATAGCCTTAAATTATTTTCCTGATTACATATGGCCTTGAAGTTGTTTTGTTTTTGTTTTTGTTGTTGTGTTCTGTTTTGAGAATTGCTATTTATTTATTTATTTAATTGCTATTTCACACATTAGGATTGACAGACTTAAACTTTTGCTAGACAACGGGTTGTGTACTTATGTTATTGTTTGGAACAAGCAGCTGAGGTACATATTTTATATACCAAAGCAGACCTGCCCTCTAGGTCCTCCCAGCATTCCTCAGTCCTTGTCTGGCATACCCCACCACCAACCCTGAACTTTCCAGCCCAGGGGCTGGGCTGCCCTTTCCCCAGAGGCTGTTTGCTATGTATGCCAGACATTTTAGTTTCCTTTCTTTCCTGCCCCTTTCCTTCTCTCTGCTTGCCCAAGCACTCTCTTTCTCTTCCCTCTCCCCTCTGTCTCCCTTTCCAGGCTGTCTTTCCTGGCCTCCTTCCTTGGGACCAGTGAACTCTCCCCCCTGAGAGCAACTCCCCAATAAACCTGCTTTTCTATATATTTAATCTGGCTTGAACTGGTTCATTTTACCAGTGAAGAAATAACATCAGTTATTATGTATCATATATCCAAGTTATGTTCTCCTGATTCCTAACATTTTTACTTGAATTGTTTGGTTCATTTCATTTTTTTTTCTTATGTAAAAATATGTGTTCACATCTGTGGTGGTTTGAATATGCTTGGCCCAGGGAGTGGCACTATTAGGAGGTGTGGCGTTGTTGGAGTAGCTGTGGCCATGTTGGAGGAAGTGTGTCACTGTATGGGTGGCAGTGTTGACCCTCCTATCCACATGGAAGCCAAAATTCTGCTAGCAGCCTTCAGATGAAGATGTAGAACTCTTAGCTCCTAATGGATCATGCTTGCCTGGATGCTGCCATGCTCCTGCCTTGATGATAAAAGACTGAACTTCAGAAGCTGTAAGCCAACCCCAATTAAATGCTGTCCTTATAAGAATTGCCTTGGTCTTGGTGTCTGTTCACAGCAGTGAAACCCTAACTAAGACAACATCTTTTCCTGATGGTTTTGCTTTATTTATCTTGCTGATTCCGAGTCCACTATATATTCTGGATGTTATAATATGAGCATCTGATACTATAAACTTTCCTATATTTCTTTATCTCTTTCTTGAAGAATGTTTTTAGGTGCTGTGGTACTTTGAATGAGAATGTCTGTCCCTGAAGGTTCATGTGCTTGGTCGCTGGGTCACCAGCTTGTAGCACTCTGTGGGAAGATGGTGTGGTCTTACTGGAAGAAGTTTGACATCACCAGGGGCAGCCTTTGAAGTTCATAGCCTAGCCTTACTTCCAACTTACTCTTCCTGTATCCTGATAGTGGCTGAAGATATGATTTCCTGTTCCTGTTGCCATACCTGCTACTTGCTGCCATGTTCCCCATTTTAGACCACCTAGAACCATAACACCAAATAAACTCTTTCTCCCAGGTTTTACTCTCAGTCATAGTACTTTATCACTGCAACAGACACTACACTAACCACAAAATCTTGTTTGTACTCTATGAGGGTGGGTAAGGACTAACTGAATTCATCTCGAGTTTGTGAGAGTAATTTCTGCTTGATACCTTTTTAACTGTCTCTGGAATTCTTCCTTTCTCCTACCCTGAGGTCATAACCTAAAGCGCAGTCTACCAGAAAGTAGAGTAGGCATTTTGAAGAACCTATCAACCTTTTTCTTCATAGTAAAAATGTGAATTAAAAATACAATGAAGCACACAGGGTGACATACACCTATAATCCCAGCACACAGAAGGCAGAGGTAAGGAGATACTGAGTTCAAAGGTTGCTTTGGCTACACAGTGAGACCTTTTCTTAAAATCATCACCAACATCATCATCATCATCACTAAACTGTTTATCAGCCTTCTGGCTATGATCAAGTATAGTATCCATTTGTATCAGGATGATATCTCTTATTCCTCTATCTGAGAACAGTATATTTGGTGGGTTTTTCCAGATGGGAGATAAATAAAGAGCAAGATTACAAGTATATTTACCCTTAATTTAGCAGGGCTGTGTACTATAGCAAAACACTGGAAAAAAAAAAAAAAACCCAAATCGCTACATGCATTGGGGTGTAATGGCAGAGTGTTTTGCAGCAATGGGGCTTTTCCCTAGCATGTACAAATGAAAAGAAATGCTACACAATAATCCAATCATTATGGTGTCATATCTATAATATGGAGAGAGAAATACAAACAGCTGTAGACATATGGCACCATATCTGACCACATATTATCTTAAGTTATGCAAAAATAATAAACCAAAACAAATGCATGCAAATAATAGCTATAGCATTATTCCATGTGTATATAAAATCACACTAAAATAAAGATAACTTGTGAATTTTATAATTTTTGTAAATGTTTAATATCTAAAAAAATATTACCTGTGTAGGAAATAGAAAAATAATAGAGTTGGGAGGAAGTCAGTAACAAAGCTTATTCTCTGATCTTATCTTATTGATTTGATATTATTATAAAATAAGAATAGAAAATTTAAGCATGGTACATGCCTATAAACCCAGTACTCAGGAGGACAAGACAAGAGGATAGAAAGCTCAAGGCCAGGTTGAGCTACAAAATGAGACCCTGTCTCAAAAAGTGTTTTTTAAATTCTAATTATTAAAAAAAAAAAAAACTGCAAAGGCTAGAGAGATGGTTCAGTGGTGACTTGGTATTGTTCCCACTGCTGTGAAGAGACACCATGACCAAAGAAACTCATAAACTGAAATTCAGCTCTTAGTTAGGGGCTCATTTACAGTTTCAGAGGGTGAGTCCATGGCCATTATGGTGGAGAACGTAGGCAGCAGGCATGGTGCTGGAGCGGTAGCTGAGAGTTTACATCTGAAGAAGTGTTGGAGTCTGATATGGGGCTTTGAAACCAGCAATCCCACCCCCATTGCCCAACAGAGTAGGATTTTTAATATTTCCCAGTGTCATTTTCTTTAGGCAGCTATTTTTCCTAATTTTATATTAGATTCTGCCAAGCCTTGTCTTGAGAAAGAGTTACTAGGGAGGAGTGAACATAAGTGGCAAAAGAATGACACAGAATCAGTGTTGGATGTGAGCTGAGAGCTCTGTCCTCTGCTCAAGACTGCTCTCTCTTGTAGACCAAAGCCCAGTCTTGTATATGCATAAGCTACCTTCTTGGGAATTGCATATCAGTTTAGTCAGTTATCCCAGGTTTGATTATTGCATGAATATGATTATTGCATGAATTAGACAGAACTGCATGGCTGAAGCTGCCAGAGTTCTGGGGCTTACTGGAGCTGGAACTTGGACCAGTTGTTCTATTATATCAAGAGTTTTCTGTTTTCCAACTCTTTCACTGCCTAAGCGTGACTGCCCTGGAACTTACTCTGTAGACAGACCTTGAACTCAGAGATCATCTTGGCTCTGTCTCCTTAATTATGGGACTAAAGGCATGTACCACTACAGCTGGACCCAAGCTTTTCTTCAACTAGAACTTGCTCTGTCCCAGGCTGTCCTTGAACTCAGAAATCTGCTTACCTTTGTCTCCTGGGATTAAAGGTATGTTACACCATGTATAAACCTAAGCCTTTTATGGCCACTATCCTTAGGGATCTGGATCAATAGCCTATATTTTACATTTCTGGATCTTAGTTCATTCCCAATTAAAAGTCCAAACTATTTCTTTCCTTTCCATGATCCATGGGTTTTTTTGTTTGTTTGTTTGTTTGTTTGTTTTGCCTCTATTGACCAAATTATGGCTCCTTCCTTAATATTTTTCTGATTAAGCTGACTCATCAGTGTAGCTGCTTCTGTTCTTTCAGGTCTGTCATACCAGTTATATTGCATCCTTATAGTTTGCATAGTTGATAAAGCTTGTAAAGAATAGTTCTTGTACTCTTTTATATATTATTCTTGAACTCATATTTTCAGAGTTCTTTCCCACAGCCTTAAGGGCTACCTTGAAGGTCACAGTGTTACCACTTTGCTGAGGAACACCAGAGGTACATTCTTGCTTCTCAGGATCATGCTGTTTCTGATTATTATCATGGAGTCATTGATCTTGGCAGAGAGAATATTCCCCAATAACCTTGGCAGGAAAAATATTTCCTGGAGGAGCAACATAAAGTAAAATATGTACATTATTATTTAAACAAGCCTTATGAACAGCAACCATCAGAACTCGAGAATACCCACATCCTGCTGGCCCTCTTCCATGGGCACAAACCCTGTCACATAGTTCTGTGGCCATACTGGACCTGGCATGATTCTATATTTGCTAATTTTTTCTTTATTAGATACAAAAACAAGAGCTGTCCCAGAGGTACAGACCTATAATCACAGCAAATTGGGAGGCAGAAGCAAGAGGCTGCAAGTTGAAGGCCTGCCTGGGATACAAAGTAAGTTCAAGGCCAGCCTAGGCAACTTAGTAAAACTCTGTCTCAATGAAAATGAAAATTAAAAAAGAACCACCATCAGGGAGTGAGGAGAGGACATATGGGGAAAAAAGGGAGGAATCTGGGACCATCCTGGAGTGCCTTCTGTTTCTATATCTCTCCTGTGCCTGTCTTGTTGCCTCAGATGTCCCTCCACTGACTAAATAAGGTGGTGGAAGGGGGAGAGTTACTGATTTAGAGACCTTTCCAGGAGGGGCATGGTGCTTTGATGGAGGAGCTGAATCTCACTAGGAAGAAGGAAGCCTGAGCACAGGCTTTCTATTGGTTAGCGGTGCTTCTCTGTCTGTGATAAAACACCATGGCTGAACGCAGCTCGAGGAAGAAAGGGTTTATTTCAGTCTTTCTGCTATAGTCCATCATCCTGGAATCCAGGACAGGAACCAGAGGCAGGAGTTCATGGAGGAGTGCTGCTTACTGGCTTGCTCAGTCTGCTTTCTGATACAGTCAAGGACTCCCCACTCAGTAGTGGCACCACCCACAATGGGCCGGGTCTTTCACATCAATCACTAAGTAAGAAAATGTGCTATAAGCAAATTTACCTGCAAGCAAATCTTATCTCAAGTGTGAATCCCTCTTCCCTGGCTGTACTCTGGCTTGTGTACAGTTAACAATAATCCAATCGGGGCTGGAGAGATGGCTCATTGGTTAGGAACACTGGTTGTTCTTCCAGAGGTCCTGAATATAATTCCCAGCAACTACATGGTGGCTCACAACCATCTTGCAAACTGATCAGATGCCCTCTTCAAGTGTGTCTGAAGACAGCTATAATGTACTTATATACATGAAATAAATATTTCTAAAAGCAAGCAAACAAACAAAAAACCAACCAGGATGGGCTTTCAGGGAATGCAAGGAACACCACAAAGGACTTTGTCACCATGCCTTATACATCACTTTCCAACATGCACAGGGCCTATTCAGATGTGCTACAGGGAATCACTTCTTCCTAGCTCTCCCTCTCTCTTCCTTCTCCATTTAAAGCCTGGGTACTATGCCTGGATCCAGACTCCCCTTGTTCCTGGATACAAGTCTGGGAACCTATATTTTGCTCCATCTTAGAAGACCCTCAGTTCAAAACACCCCAATATCCACACCTCCTCTCTATGTGGTGCAGTTCTCTCTGTAGCCTGAGAGCAGGCATCACTGTACTAGAAGAGGATTGAACACACAGGGTGGGGAGAAGGAGGAAAATGAGAAAATAAGAGGGACGCCGAATACCATCTGCTTCATCTCTGATCTTGTATGATAAAGGACAGGACCCAGGTTGACCTTTGGGATGCTGTAAAGCAGAGCTGACCCAACACAATTGAAGCAAAGCAGAAGGTGAGGGCCAGCAGCATAGTTATTAGGGAAATGGGTATCAAATTGTGGATTTTCATAGAGTTTTTCCGTTCTGCAAGATTCCTGAAAGAAAAGTAGACGTCATTTTATTTCTCTGAATGAACATCTCTGGGAGATTTAGAGGTATCTAAATCATAGATCGCTTCCTCAGAATAAAATTGCATTTTAATTAAGTATATATTACATGACACAGATCTTTAGGGGACTTGATTTTTCCCTCTGCTGAGGATTGAGTCCAGAGCCTCTTGCATACTCAGCTGACACAATAAGCCGTGTCCTCATTTCTTCTAGCATGGTTGTTTGTAGACAGACAGGGTCTCACTAAGTTGTCCAGGATGGCCTTAAGTTTACTCTGTAAAGAGCCTCAGAGTCCTAAGTAGCTGATGTTGCAGACCTGTGCCTACAGGCTCAGTGAACAGAATTTGCATATTGAAGTCAGCTTCCAGGTAACAAAGGGCATGTTGAGAAAAGGAAACCTCCACAGATCCCTATCTGCTAGACTCTGTGCTCCCAGCATGCAACTCTCCTCTCCTTGACTTTGAACGCTGCTGGCGCTACTTTCTCATTTCACTGCTGTGACCAGTGGTGTCTTTCTTGTCTCTGTAGCAGCTTGAAGCACCTCCTCTGCACTTGTAGTTACATCACTCTCAAGAAATCGGGACTCAGCTTTTCCCTTGTGGCTCTTCCCCATCTTGTGCTCTTTCCTAAGGATAGAGCTTGGCTCTTCACACAGCAGGGACTGTCATGTGGATGTGGTTGGGAGTTTCTGCCACAACTGAAATACAGAAGTTGAATGTGATCATCAAGGAAGAATAGGTCAGTAGGATTTGGTGAGAGCAAGGCAATCAAGTGCCTGGAGGAGGGGGGAGGGGAACGAAGGAGGTACTATCTCTGTCCTGAGGTCACTGTATATAATAGAATGCCAGGCAGGGTCCTCCTAGTCAACTGAAGTCCAGAGTTAAAAGGTTCAAAGTGTCTGGCCCCATGTTCTCTGAACCATTGCCAAGGCTTTGCTATAGTTTGTGTATGAAATGCCCTCCATGGTTCATGTGTTGAAAGATTAGAATGTCCAGCCCGGAAGGCTATTTGAGAAACTTCTAAACCCTTCAGGTAGTTGGTGTGATCTTAAGGTTGACTTTGAAAGACATACCCGGTCTCCAGTCCCTTGTTCATTCTCTGTTTCCTGTGTAGCTTGAGATGAGAAAAAAAAAAAAAAAAAAAAAAAAAAGAGGTGGAGGGCCAAGAGAGAAAGATCAGGCCACGGTGGGAAGTCGGGGGTAGCATTTGTGACTGGGGCGAATTAGGACCCTCACTGGTCCAGCTTGTGTGACCAGCGCGAAGCAGGAGACTGAGTAGAGACGATGGTGTTTGGCAAAAGTAGCTGAGAGTCTGGTGGGGCCCAGGGGAGTAGAGCTTGTTCACAGCCAGTTTGGAGCTGAGAAGAGACAGAAGAACCTCAAAGCCTAGCATCTGCCAGGCTTGGCAGGTCCCCGGTGCTGCTGGCAGGCCCCGCTGGAAATCTGTTTACCCCGAGAATGAAGCATCAGATAAGCCTTGCGGTGGAAGACAGCCACGGGTTTGAGTTAGGAACTCTGCAATCAGAGGGAGACCCAGAGCTGATCCGTGGAACTTGAGGCTGGCGAGGTGCTGGGGAACCTGAGGCAGACGCTTGGGTCTGGGGTAAAACCTGTTCGGTTTATATCGAACGTATTCCACGGAAACGCCATCTGCAGTTAGAATTTTAGGGAGATGATTATTGGCTTAATAGTAGGTCCTGAAACTAGAAATTTGATCTTCCTTTGCCTTTAAAAAAAAAAAAAAAAAACTAGTTTCTTCTTGATTCAAGTAGCATGCTGTTTCTGTAAAGAAACTCTTGAAGAGGCAAGTTATCGTTGTTTTCTGTTCAGGTGGGCTAACCTAGGACCTTGTGTGCAGTGTAACTACTCTGTTAAACTTAACTCTGGCCTGCTTCAACGTTTCCGGTAGTGAGCCCAGTCTGACTTCGAGCTTGCTCTGGAGCCCAGGAATGTCTCGAACTTGTAATCCTCGTGCCTCAGCCTCCCAAGCAGTTTCACAGGCTTGTACCATGAGGTCCTGTCAGATGCATAAACATCTTCATTGTTTTTCTTGGAAATTGTGTTTCCTCGAGATTCGGGAGGGCTGATTAAACTCGTGACTCAGGCTTTATAATGTATTTGGAAACAAAGCCAATAGTCCACTGCAACATCCGTCTACAGTGTCCGCATTAGTTACCTTTCTTATCTCTGTGAATAAATATTGAACTATTCGGATAGGAAGGATACAAAGGAAAGGCTTGCGCTGAGGCATGGGCTGGAGCACACAGCCTGTCACAGTGGGGTGCTGTCATGGCTGGAGTGAGCTTAGTCCAGGATGGTAGTAGCTGGCACTGTGGCCTGCTTTCCTCGTGTCTCTTCAAATCACGAAGCAGAGTTCCAAGCCCACCACAGTAACTCTCCAGCCCCGCTTCTACAACAAACCTGATAGCTAGGCCTCCTTTCCCAAATGTATACACCCTTCCAAAGCAGCACATGGGCTATTCAAACATGTGAGCCTCCCTCAAAGAGGCAAAGGGGAGGGGAGATGGGGTGTGTAGTTTGTGGAGGGGAAACCGGGAAGGGGGGATATCATTTGAAATGTAAATGAATAAAATGATTGACAATTTGAAAAAATACACACACATGATCCTGTGGGGGGGGCATTTAACTCTCAAAACCTGACAACATAAAAACCTAAGCTGTTGGCTCTGGCAGTTAAGGGGGCTCCAGCTGTAGGCTGCGAGGTCAGGAGAATCCATGATGTGACATAAAATCCCGAGCATCGTCTTTGAGCGTGCTAGATCTAAAAGTTTAAAGAACCAGGAGCCTGGATGTCAGAAAATTGACATTCCAGCTGAAGGCAGACAGACAGACAGACAGACAGAGCAAATGCCACCTTCCTTCTGTTCATCAGCTCTGGATGACCTGAAGGATCCCTGTTCACACCGAGAATCACATGCTGCCTTCAGTCTTACCAGGTCAGATGCCAGCTCCTCATGGGTACCCGATACCTATGTGGTCCAGTCCAGTTGACACGTAAAATTTTAACGGACGTATAACCACAGCATGCTGGTAAACTAACAGTCCACGGTGTTGGGGGCAGTAGGACAAGCCCATGGTTTGCCGCATTTGCTGGCTTCTGTGGTGTAAATGTTCTCACCGTGACTGCTTCCAAGCTTCCAGGTCCCACAGGAAGTCACTCAATGCAGTGTGAGAAGACTGTGACTGTATCTCAAATACCAGTATGATCCGAAATACAGTGGGATAATATCAAACATCTGAGACCAAACAGAAAAATGTGAGTGTGTGTGTGTGTGTGTGCATGTGTATGTGTGTATATGTATATATGCATGTGTATGAGTGTGTATATGTATGTGTATGTATGTGTGTATGTATGTATATGCATGTGGATGTGTGTGTATATGTATGTGTGTATGTATGTATTCTGTCCCCATTAACCTGGCAGGTGTCTATTTGTCACCTATAAAATGCTCAGCGTTCTTTCCCTGTTGCCACCAGCAGCTCACTGGTATTCTCTACAAAAGGCTGGGATTGTAGGAAAAAGAGAGCAGCTGCCTCTGCTTGAACGCTGGGGCCATGAAGCCGCAAAGGTAGCTCCTGCAGGAGGACTGCCTGAGAGACCCAGGATTGCTGACGCAGACAACTCCAGCCAATCAGGAACTGCCGTTTAGAAGCGACGCTTTCTTGGGACCAATGGGGCACAGGAGGACGGTATTAAAGAAGCTTGTAGCGCTGTTCAGTAGAGCTTGCTGCTCGTCTCTCAACTGCTCCTTTGGTATGTGCTGTTGATTTCACACCCCCTCATCTCCAACCCCCCACGGGCAGGTAAGATCGGGCGACAGACAGTCCAGGGCACAAGCAACATGGAGTAACTGAATGAAATGTTTGTGTTTGTGTAGGAGGCACCTCATAGCTGTATACTAAGTGTCCTTGTCCTCAGAGCCCAAGGAAGCTGTGGGGTGTGAAACTTTGCCCGATCTCTTCAACAGCACACCCCGGTTCCTGCTCTTCTCTTAAACTGCTCCATCTCTACATTATTGTGATAGGGGGTGGCAACTTCTACCCACCTTGCTCATGTATTACAGTGTCTAGTGAGGACTCCCGAGCGGCCATTGCTTTTAGTAATCTAGTACATTTGGTGGCTGAGATAATCCTCCCAAATCAGATTGCTAGCTCAGTTATTTGCTAGCTATGCCGTTGGGGTCAAGTTAGTCTTTCTGGCCTTTATTTTCCTCTTCTGTAAAATGGGATTCTGTTTTGTTTTTGTACAATATGTGCTCCCAGCAAATTGAAAAAGTTCAAAACGATGACACTAGGAAAATAAGCCAGAGCCCAGGGCCTCGTCTATGTGGGATCTCCTCCAAATGCTCTCTGACGCTTGAGAGCCATTGGAAGTAATCTTATATTCATGTGATAAGTGTCTTCCAACCAGTGCCTGTCTTTAACGGTCCTGGGTGTCTTTGAAATAACAAAGAAACTATGGCCATGATTCTTCTGCTTTATTCTTTTACCACCCACGGTTCCCTTTTAAGGAAAGATCTCCTTAGGGACAGCAACAAGGCCAGCTGCCCCAGATTCAGATTGTTAAACTTTTAATTTAGTTCTGCTGTGAGAATGACCAACCGTCTCCCCGAAGCTCTCTGATGTCTGAGCAAGTGTTAATCTCTGGAAAAGCAATGTTTCTTCTCCCTCTTAATGCCTTGCTGTTGGCTACTCATGAAATATTGCACTTTTAAATTAAGTAATTGCAGTCTGGCTTCTATTCCAGTGACCAAAAGGGCTTCCAAGAAAAAAAAGACTGTCCTATGCCTTCCCTTCACCGCCGGCCTTCTCTGTGTAATGTAAAGTCTGGTTCTGCTAGAGTAATGGCTCCTGGAAAAAGGAAGTTGGGTTTTAGGTGGTCTGCTCTTTACATCTGTCGTCATCATTCCTTTCATGGAGAGCTTCCTATTGGGCTCATTGAAATTGCCTTATAGAAACAGTGGCATGATTCTTGATGGGTCCCATGCCAGTACTTTTGACACAAGTCATCTGAAGACCCTCCCTGGGATAGAGCCCATGTATGAGCAGTCCCACACCTTGTCGGCCAAGCACCTACAAACGGCCATGCATATGAGAGGTTCTTTATAGATGTGGTCCCACAGCTCCCGATACGATGCTAAGAAATGCTATTATTATTTATTCCATGATGATAATAGACTAGACCTCTAAAGCTGTAAGTCAGCCCCCAGTTTAACGCTTTACAAGAGTTGTTTTGGTCACGGTGTCTCTTCACAGCAATAGAACAGTGACTAAGGTGTTGAGATAATCTTTTCTCTCTATATACAAATTAATTATCTCAGGATTCTGCAGTAGTGATAGAAGGTTGACCAGCACAGAGGCTGCTGACCCCCAAACCTTGCCCTTTTGTGTATGGCCCTTGCTGACCTCTCCCCTAGAGCTGAGATGACACCTTGACGGCAGGGCTGCTCAGAAAGCCATCACACCTTCTCCTTTACCAATCTTGTTTCTTGATGGCGTGGCTGCAGTCAAGCGAAGGTCATGGCATAAGCAATCTCTGTGAGCAACTCTCAGCTCCGAGGCACCCTGGCATGTGACCTTGTGGTGATGGTAATGGCTTCACGTAGTAAATCGTGGCCTCCTTTCAAATCTACATTGAATTGAAGCTCTGCTCCTAATATGATGGTGCCATGAGGAAGGGACTCTGGCAGGTAATCAGTGTTCAATGGGTGATCTGTGAATGTCTTTATTAATAGAAAGAGGAGACAGCAGACATTTCTCTGTGTACATGCCTGTAGGAAAAGCCATGGCTGGACTCAGTGAGAAGCTGGCTTTCTGTAAGTCAGCAAGAATACTTTCCTAGAAAACAAGCTTCCAGAGCCTTGATCTGGGGTTCCCAGCATCCCAAATGATGGAGAAATCAGTATCTTGTCATTCAAGCCACACAACCTGTGCTCTTTTGTTATGGCACCCAAATAACCCAGCACAACAATGAATGCCGTTCTCAACACTGCATTGTCAACTGTTCAGTATAAGTATATAGGAAAGATGGCTTGTTAGGTGCGTTACAAATAGGAGGCCTGACCTGTGGGAAAGCCGCAAGCCTTCATAGTGAAAGGTTGCTTGTGCCTTTGCATGCACACAGACAGACAAACATAGGGTGATGCAATACTGAGAATCGGAAAGATGCTCTCCAGGGTGATCGGATCGATGATTTTATATCTTGTCTTACATCTTAGTGGTGTCTCTGTGGGTGTATAGATTTGTCAAAATTCATCAACATGCAATAACATATATGTTATGTAACTTGTCACCCAAAATGATCCCAAAGTCAAAATGCTTTTCTAGATGAATAAAAAGACATAAGTTGAGCCAGACTCTTAGTTCTGACTCCTATCTTCACCATGTATCAATTATGTGATAACTGTTCAAGGCACACAGCCTGTGACTTCATGTCTTTGGATCTTTCAGATTCCAGTTTCCCACCTTATTATCTATCTATCTATCTATCTATCTATCTATCTATCTTTCTTTCTTTCTTTCTTTCTTTCTTTCTTTCTTTCTTCCTTTCTTTCTACCTACCTACCTACCTATCTACCTATCTATCTATCTGGTAGACAGCAGGGAACTACCATCTGGAAAATATAATCAAAAACCAAAGCCCACCAGGGCCCCTGTGACCACAGAGCTGATTACCTGGGGGAGGGAAGAGGAAGAAGCCATGAGCAAAATGGGAGTAATGTCATCAGCTGCATGATAAATGAGAAGCCCCAGAGGAAAGCTTCCAGGTTTCAAAGCAGGAGGAAAGGGAAATTGTGCAAAGATCAGAAGGAAAAGGGCTCTGTGTGCAAAGGTCTTGAGGTCTGGGTAGATGTTTGCCTGGTATGAATAAGATCCCAGGTTCTAACCCCTATACCACCAAGAAAGAAGTTAATAAAAAGGTGAACTCAGTACTGGGCAGAGCCAACAGGTGGCATGGTAAACTTGGTAAATTCCCATCATCACTGGATGCTGGGTGGCATTCACATCAGTCACTGAGTACCACGGTCTGTGTAACGTTAACAGGCTCATGGGCCAGAGACAGATGGAGCCAATCCAGCTTCCCACTGAGCTCCTGAAACGGAAGACTTCTGTAAGCATTTTGAGTTGTTCTCATGAGACGTCATGGCTAGCAAGCTGGAAAAAAAATGGTGTGGCAATTTGCCAGCTGCCTGATTTTAAATCTAGTCCCTTCGGTGGAAAATGAAATTGAGAGCAAATTTTAGAATTCTAATTGGAATCTGTCCCCTGCAGGGAGAAGTCTATTTTTATGTTTCAATGCATTGCCCTGGAGAATTCTGGGAACCCAGCCTGTGTTCACATTTCATGCCAGGGAATAAAGTGAGGAGGAGGTACTCGCTTTCCTCCTAAGGAGGAAGCCCACACTATCCCACAGGTCTCCATTTCTCTGTGAGTTTGAGCCTCAAAATCTACTGAAAATACAAAGAGCCGATACTGTGCATCTAGCTGAGGAAGGAGAGGAAGGAAAGAAGAAAATTCCAGAGAGAAGTTGTAATAGTGAAGTTTTGTTCTCGTGACATCAAGCACCTCTGTCTATTCTAAAGAGAACTGACTTATGTGTGGAACTCGTCCAGTGGAGGGGACAACAGGAAGGCGAGGGGAGCTCCAGCACAGTGTCCCTCTTGGTATGACAAGTCAGAGTCTGGCAGGAGAGAAATGGTGTGTTCAGGGAGACACAAGCAGGACATGTTCAATGTCTATGACTCTTGGGGAGATGAAAAACCGGTCTCTCCTGGACTAAACGGTTTGATAAAGTGCTAGAAACATCTGGATGCATTTATCATGTTTCAGAAGAAAAAGCCAACAAAAGGTGGGCTAGACAGTTCCAGCTTAAGGTTATAGGAAAACAGATTTGGCATTTCCCCCAGCCCAAAGCCTTGATTATTTAAGACACAAAATGAATGTCCAATTCACTGGTACCAACCTGGTGTTGGACACCAGAATTATTTAAATTAGCTGACTTCAGAGAGCTCTCAAAGGTCCAGAATGGCTCTTGGTGAAAGACACCAGAGTTCTCTTGTGTGTTCTCACTTTTACTGGCCACTCCCACCCCAGAAATAAAGGATAGGCAATCCAGCCCCTGAGAATTCCAGGAGAAAAGAGGGAAAGTGATCGGAGGTCTGTGTGGTTGGAAACATGCACAGCTGTAGCCAACACAGGATTTTCTAGCAGAAGCAGGCTCTGTGCAACAGGACTTATGGTATTGGGAGGATTTTCCCACGAAATCCAGTCCTGGCTTCTCAGTTCCCCCCCCCAACTCATGACATGCTCCATGCCACAAGGGGGGCCATTGGTCGTGATCAATCATGCCATGAACAGGAGGGGGATGCTTCTGGGTTCCCTGCCTCCCACTGATGAATGAGATGGAGGATAGATGACAAGAAAGTTCTTGTTCACCTTGAAAGCATGAGGAAACTGGTTGATCTCTAGACACCATGGGGGGAAGGGGAATCCAGGCATGGTGTTGTTGCTGGTAATTCAAGAGCCAGGGAGGAAGGATGGGCAGATCCCCGCGGCTCACTAGCTATCCTAGTATCTTCCTTGCCAAGTTTCATGCCATGGAGAGATACGGGGGGAGGGGGGGCAGTCGGGGGGTTAGAGGGAGACAAAAGAGCTGAATGACACCTGAGGTTGTCTTATGACCTCCACACAATGGCCCCTCATTTGCATATGTACCCGCACACATGTGTGCACACCTACACATAAACACACAAAAGAAAGGTCTATGGTGATAGCAAGATGAAGTTCTCCCCAAGTATTAATGTTCTTGAACAAAACAAAAGGAAAAAATTGAAAATGCATTCCTCTTGGAACTCCCCTGTGATATACAGTTCTTGGCGAACAGGCAGAAGAAGGTGGATCTAAAAGATTTACACCTCGGACATTGAGTGAGTTACCTGAAAGGGAGCTATGGAAGGACCAGGCTGGTCCCTCCCTCAACTGTTACTTACAAAAACTTTCCACATAGCCTAGGGCTGGTTAGCCCAGAGATTTGCAACAGCTTGCCTCTTCCAAGCTAAACACTGGGGTCTGAGATATTAACTCCAACTAAAGCAACTGCCTCTGAGGAATCCAAGGCAAAATGAAGCTTACAAAGGAAAACACTTAAACACAGTGTGCAAATTGACTGTGGGATTTAGGAAAAACTTCTATTTGGAAGAGATTTATGCATGCAAGAAAGTTTTGACAAAATCAGTCCCCTTGATATGTCTTAAGGGGCCATGTTGGAGGGAATATAGATATGAAAATGTTTGCTTGGTTGATTGCTTTTAAATTTATAAGTGACATTAAAAAGCCTCACAGAAAAAAAAAAAAAAAAAAACCCAAAGATGAAGGGACATCTGGAGTCCCGGTTTCATGCTGCTCGCTGGTACGGAGAAGAGATGACAAGAATATAAATTCCAGACTGTGTTGTGGTATGTCACAAGGAAAGCCCTTTGCTCATAAAGCATTCTTTCTACTGCTGGAAATTTCTTCGTGAAACTTAGGAAACCCGCAGAGAGTGGGTGTTATACAACACCATAGATGGGCAACCTCATTCATTCTGCAGAGAGCCAATGAAAAGATAGGTATAGGACTGAAGAATTGATTCAGCCATTAAGAGCACTCGAATTTCGTGCAGAAGATGTGGGTTCAATTCCCAGCACACCCACATTGCAGCTCACAACCATCTCTAACTCCAGGTCCTGGGGACCTGACACCCTCTTCTGGCCTCCATAGATACCAAGCTTGAATGTGGTGCAGGCAAAAAAAAAGACATATACACATAAAACTGGATCTGAGAAAGAAAGGAAGGGAGGAGGGGGAAGAGGGTGGTCAGCAAACCAGGAAGTATTTTTGAAACCAATACTGTGTGAATTCGGCACTAGCTTCCACATCAGCCAGAGCCTTGATCTAAGACATCTATGTTCCAGAACTGTGAGAAAGAAAGGCTGTTTGTGGCACCCTGCTGGAGCTGTGTGTGACAGCCAGCCCCCTGAGCTGGCTAAGACAGGACTATTTAAAGAAAAGGGGAGAACATGGATTGAATTTCCTCTATAGAATCTTGAGAGTTACTTATTCCCCTGATTCTCCCTATGTTTTCAACTGAGACTTATCAATCAGCCTTTGGATGTTAGACCACATCTAGGAAACAGTGAGGGACTTGGTGTTCCTGTGGCTTTTGATCATCTCCAGGGGTGGCAGTTGCGCTTCATAAAAGTTACAAAGCTAGTTTTGGTGGTACAGACATGGTAGAGAGGTGATATCCCCGTGTCTGGGGACATGCCACCCTTTCCTTAGGACATGCCTTTGTACTAATGAGTTATTAGAGTCCAGTTGGATCAGGCTAATTCTAAGATAGCACCCACAGTCTCGATTCCTGGCACACATGCCCAAGTGTGTTACCATCCCTTTGTGTGTTAAAGTGTGTGTGGGGGGGTGGCTATGACTTGTTTCTAATCTGAAGTGTTGCAAATGTGATGTGTTCACTTCCTCTTTAAATGTAAATTGTGTCTTTTTTCTACATGGTCTCTAGTGCCCTGTAAGCTTGCATGTTTGAATCTTGAGAGGTCTGGCAAGAGCATGAGGGCAGCTATTTAGCTAGTAAGGCTTTGACTCAACACACTTCAAGAAACTAAACTGTGTGCATCTGTTCCTTTCATGTTCCTGTAATCAAATTCTTCAGCATAAACAACAAAGAAGGGAAAATGGCTCTGGTTCACACACTGAGGGCTCAGTCTGTCCCTGGGGGCCAGGGAGAGGCTTGAGGCAGCATCTCACTTCATAGTGCAGCAGAGGAGAAAGCAGAGACAGTATTTCTCCAAGTACCCGCCTACAGTGATCAGCTTTTCCAGCAAGGCTCTACTTCCCAAAGGTGCTGGAGACCAACTGTTCAAAACATGAACCCATGGGGAATGGGAGTATTTCAGACTCAAATGATAAGATCTACCAACAGTCTCACAAACTTTGGAATGGAACCTTCCCCACCAAGCTTTCAGAAAATATCTTGACTTTGACAGTAGCCAATGGCAGACCTTTGCAGGGAGTACCACTAACCTCTGGACGTTGAACTGTAGCTATAAAGCAGGAACTATTCGTTCCTATATACAACTCAGTTTCTGGTGATTTGTTACATGGGCATGGGTAGCTAATATGTCAGTCTAAAGTACTTAGATTATTCTAGAAAGCCTCAGAACTATTCCAAATACCCAGATAATTTCTTACCCAGAGGACTAAATTATTATCTCCCAGAATGAAGTGTTTATTCTAGAAACCAATAGCTTAGGTTGCCCTCAGCACAGTCACCTCTCAGTCCTGGCTGCTTATCAGTCCTGTGCAGAAGGAATGGGAAGCTAGGCCTGCAAGTTGAGTAGGGAGACACCTTTAGTTTGTAGCTCTTAGGTGTCCCCAGTGGGCAGCCATGGTGAAGATCCCCTCATTAGGGATATTTTACATCATCACATGGTACTTCCCTGGTGGCAGTTTTGTCCTCCTCTGTGCTCAAAGGTCTGGAAACACTAACATCCACTCCCAGGGTGCCCAGCTTCACAATGAAGACAAGTTTTTAATAAAAGGAAAACTCTGTTTCTGTATCTGGTTTAGATTTTTCCCATTTAATTGGACAGGAAGACTCAAAATGCCAGGCTATGTGGCTCATGCCCAGCCATCTGGCAACTTGAGATTTATCTCACAGGAACAGAGGATACAGCCAACTCATGAACTCTTAATGGGAAGCAGAATTCATTGAAAAACTCTGATAATTGAAAAGCTTCATTTCGCTTCCTTTATGGGGCCTCGTTCCAGGTCCTTAATAAACTAAAACTCCCAGACAATCCAATCAGGCCTTTACTCCTCCACCCCAGGAAGCTGCCTCTGGTGGCAAAGCCAACCAGTCTTACAGATGTCAAGGGAAACCATGAAGACAGGTAGAAGTAAAATGAGATTTTTGAAGCCCCACCCCCCACTCTGAGAGAAATAGTGTCAAGGCAGCCTAGAGGTGACTTTTCTATACCCTCTATACGTTAGTTATACAAGGTAGGAGCTAATGGTGCAGATATGGATGTTTGGATAATTTTTGCCTTTGGGCAAGCTGGGAGCTAGGAGGAGGCTGGATCCTTATGCACAGAACAAAATATCTTAAGGTGGCAATCCAGCTGCTGTGTGTATAGGGTTCTTAAAATTTGAATTTAAAATGTTCCCCTAGGAGCTGGAGATATTGCAATATCCCTTCTGACCCCTAGGTGGCAAGAGGTGGGCTGGGTATGTTCTTGCCCTGCCTGTAATTTTCTGTGCTTGGATCCCAGTCACTCAGAAGGTCTTGAGTTCTCTAGAGGTGAAGGAAGCCATTTTCCGTCCCCTTCTCTGAATCTTCCGGTTCTTCCAAGGTACAGCAAGTGGTGCTACCCTCTTTGCCTCACGTTTTTACCCCCTCGGGTATTTAGTTAATGTTGTGTCGTGTTGAATTAGCCACAAGTCCTCCTCAGGGAAACCACAAATTAGTTAATTAAAATGTAGCCAGTGCTAGAGTTTTGGAATGCCCCTCCCCCCAGAGTCATAGGACCATGGAGAAAGCTGTACAGAAGGTTACAGGAAAAGTTAAAATTGGCTTCTCTCATTAACCTTTCTGTGATAGTTTTTTTTTTTTTTTTTTTTTTTTTTTTTTTTCCTTTCACAGTGGTATAAATGTTTCTCACTACTGACCTGTGTATTTACAAATCTTGTCATCTCGGCCATTTGCATTGTTATCTTCTACTACATTAAAAGAAAAACTTTCCAAATGGCGTAGACTATTCAAAGACTTCTCAATCACTACTTATTTCAAAACTGTAAAAAAATTTCAAAAACTGTAACTGGAACTATGGGGATTAAGAACCGTGTTCTTGAGTTTCAAACACAAATGGGATTTTTTTTTTTTTCATCGATGGACATAGAGAGGTGGAGGAAAAGGGAGAGGAAAACATATTTCATCAAAGATGTTGGGTTCTGGGGGAGTTACATATTGACAGTATTGGTTGGTGAAAGCTAGTGTATCTGTTTAGCAGTGGTCAGGGAGATGGAAAGAAGAGGCATGAGGCAGGAAGAAGAATGTCTTGGTGATACATTGTAAATGCTGCCAAGCTTCTTTCTGAGAGTTTGAGAAAATGTATAAGAAGGCAGCTTTGGACCCTGGGGACCTCAGAGTGGCGAGGAGCGTGCTGGCTGTGGCCAGCAGCCTGCCCACCAGCCTGGCCTCCTGCGGGCCACTGTCCTAGGTGTCGAAAGCTGCCACCGTCCACTTGCTGTGCACTGGATCTGCTGTGCTGTCAGGGCATAAATTCATAGAAAAGCTCTATTGGCTGGAAATAGAGGATGGTATTGGAACAGCGGGAATCAGCAATTCTGCACAATTTTGGGAGATGTTATGTACTGTCGTCTGCCTGAAGTTGGGACAAAATTGAAAAAACAAGAGGTGCTTGGTGCTTTGGAGAGCACGAAGGCTGCCAGTGAACTCTCCTCTGGACTGAAGTCAATGGAGCCCTTGCTGAAAACCTGGGGCTCGTCAACAAATCCTGTTATGAAGATGGTTGGCTGGTCAAGATGGCACTGCCTGACCCTCCTGAGTCGGATGAGTTAATGAGTGAAGAAACATGAGAAATGTGTGACTGTGTCACCCCTCCACTTCCAGATAAAACCCGACATGACCTGCTCTAGGATGCTTGTCTTAAACTAGTGGAGAAGAGAGGACTTGAAATTACTTAGCAGTACTGATGGAAAGAAACTCTTCTTGACAGTGCTACTTAAGATCCACCCCCAGCTTCCTAATGGAGGCAGATAAACACGTGTGCAGATTTTTTATAATCACCATACAAAGTATGTAGAGTAGGGGTTAAGCTCTGGTATTTAGAGGTCTTAGATCATCTGTGGTAGGAAGTGGTTATGAAGCTGGGTTTGGTGAGGACCAGCATTTAATCCCAGCACTCAACAGATGTTCATTTGAAGCTGGTCTAAAGAACACACTCCAGACCAGCCAGAGTTACACAGTGAGACCCTACCTGCTGGGTGTAAGAATTTCATAGTTCAGGATAACAGTGATGGATCTTACATAATTTTGTAATTTGCGCATATCCACCATTGGGTTTTGGTCAGAGACTTAGTGTCCTCTCATTGGAAATGCCTGGGACTACAGGAAGTGTACAGTGTCAGAGGCAGGAGAGTACTGTCTGTTTCTCCGTGTGCTGTGTTGGCTGTTATTTTTCCACCATGAAGAACTAGCTTTACAATATTGTGAGAAACAAAACATTCATCATCTTAAAAAAGGAGGAGGCAGCTTTGGCATCTGCTGCTTGAGAACAGAAGCCTGGACTAAAATCCAATCCCCATGGGCTGAGGAGGCCATGAAGCTAGAAGCTGCAAGTCAGCATTTACAGAGACACGGCGTTTATTGGGGATTAAAGGGCAGGACCAAGACAATGACTTCAGGGAGTATTTCATCACCATGGACCACTCTTGTGCTTGGGGAAGGTATGTTTCTTGGTTTGTCATGGTGGGGATAGGTCTGGAAATGTCTGGAAGAAAAATCAGGAGTCCCCAATAATGAAGATCTGTGGTTAAATATTGGAATTAGATGTTTCATTCCGTTTTCTGTTGCTATAACAAAGCAACCAAGATAGTGATTCATTAATATAAGATTATTTATCTCATGGTTCTGGAGACTAGAGAGCCTAGGGACATGGTACTGATTATCTCCAAGCATGGCAGAGGTCATTATATTGAGCAATGCAATGGGACCAGCTCAGCTTAGCACTCTCGCTCTATCTCTCTGTGTGTGTGTCTTTGTCTGTCTCAGTATCTGTCTCTCTCTGTTTCTGTCTCTATGTGTGTGTGTGTATGTGCCTGTGTCTGTCTCTCTCTGTCTCTATCTCTGTGTGTGTCTATCTCTCTGTCTCTGTCTCTGTCTCTCTCTCTCTCTCTCTCTCTCTCTCTTCCTGCTTGTATAGCTGCTAATACCATCTCGGGGAGGGCACTCTCATCAACTCCTAATTTACCTTCAACATATGAACCTGAGATTGTTTATTACACATATGACGTCATCACAGGGAAAGGGTATCTTACTGACCCCGCAGAAGCAGGCCTCCCCTTGATGGTGGGAGACAAGGAGGACATCACATCCTGGATGGTGTGAGTGGAGAAGCTGAGAGGGTTGGGAGAGAGCACCAAGGTTGGGTTACACTTTCTTTGGGGAAACTGCTAACCCCTCTGTGTAGAAGAAAGGGAGATACTTAGACACACATTTTTAAGTAAAATATTTATGGCAAATAGAAAAAGAGCCAAAGATTCATATGGGGCTCAGTGAGAAAATTAAATGTGAACTTACGGAACAGTCTCCTTCCAACGAGCTTGACTATGTCACATTAATGTGCAAAATCATTGGCTTGTGACTTCTGCATGCATGTGTAGCACATACTGCGATTGATGGCTGTCACCCTCCCTCATGTCTCTTGTCTGATAAACTTTCTTACTGTGACACATGTTGGACCTTGCTGGTAAATGTTGATAACAAAAGGTATAAGGAATAAGCAGGGCATAAAAGGGTATCGGAGCTGTGTGGCACATCTGAATGACAGCCCAGGCCTCCAGCTAACCTCAGGGCGAGGACACGTGACAGGTGAGCAGATGCAGAGAGGGGTGAAGGCAGATCTGAGTGCCCGTTACCCTGTCTGTACAGTTAGCACCTTATGTCCTGAAACCTCAGTTCCTGTTGGAGAATGGGAATTGAGCCTTCTGCTTTATATAATTGTTAAGACTATTAGTTGAATATCCTGTTTGAACAAACCTAATATAAACTGGGGTGCTCTATTATTTTTAAAGGAGAGCTATGGGGTCAGGGTCTTGCTACACAGCTCAGACTAACCTCAAACTCATGATTCTCCTGCTTTTGCCTCCCAAGTGTAGGATTTTAGGTGTGCACAGCCATACCAGTTAGGGTGCTTGATTTTGGTAAAAAACAAAAACAAAAACAAAAAACCCTTCACAGACTTTGAATGGTTGATTCGGCCATATGGTTGAAAGTTATTGTGACTTGCCTTTTAGTCTTGTCTCTTTCAACTAGATAAGTCTTATGCTCCTGATGTAAGGATTCCGGTAACTTCTATCAGGCCGAACCCAAACCCTGCAATACAGCCTGGTGCTTAAAACGGGTGTTTTAAAATGGAGTAGACAGTATACATAGATGGTGTCCTGATCAGGGATTGAAATTCAGCACACTGTGGGCTTCATCCCCACACTCACAGTGGTCCACACCTTGCCAATGGGACATTCCCAGGGACTGTCGTTTAAAGAGTAAATGGGTCTACCTGCTCTTTGCTCACTACGTGCTTTTGGAAAATTCCTTTTGTCTTCTGGTACCTTGAAGGGAAATGAAACAATAGCCTGCATTGTGCAGAAGGTTCTAGGACAGACTGGAGAAAATGTGTCACGTTCTGAGTGATACTTTCACAGAACACTAAACATTTCACAGGTATGATTAACAGGTGGCGAGGGCTGTGGCGAGATGACAAGGCAGAAGATTATGGGACCCAGGGAAGTCTCCCTTAGCAAGACTTCAGTGCACGTTGGAGGACATTGATTAATGATACCGCTTGTCCCTTGGGAGCAGCGTCACGGGAGACAGGTGTGCTGAGAGATGTGAACAAGGGAGGTAGGGCGGGGGGGGGGGGGGGGACTCAGGTCACGTCCATCAGGGGAGGGGGGGAAAGCAGGCTTGAACAGTCTCCTCAGTGTTCCAGGGTCACTCCAGCCATCTCCCCAAAGGCTTTAAATGACTTTTCCAGCTCAAGTTGGAAGTCCTGAAGCTTTCCCAACCCAAAGACACACTCATTCTTTTACAGCCGTTGGAACTACTGCTCATGTTTATTGGAAAAGCAGAACATGAGGTTTCTGTGGCCTCCACAGTTCTGAGTCATGGCTCTAGCACCTCTAAGCTTACCATTCCCTTGGGAGGTAACAAAACTGCCTCAATTTAATGTTCCCAGGGAGAGTTAATGAGAAGGCACACCTATGTAGCATATGATGAATAGCACTGCTTAAAGAGACTGAGTGGGGGAGGGTGGATGAGGATTGGTCCCAGAATAGAAGTTCCTTCCCATTGGCCCTGTCTAGTGGCACAGACTTAACCCCACCGATACTCCTGTAGCACAAGGCGCTTTCACAGAGGCGCCTGGACTTCCTACAAGCAGAAAGGTAGCAGTGTGACAGTAACGGCCACTTTTGTCAGTGTCACGTGTCTGGAGTGGGTTCTGGGTGGCCGACGGTGCAGAGCCAAAGGATTCCTTCTCTTGGTGGGACAGTGTGGAAGGGCATTCGATTGGAAGGGCCCCCATCAGAAGAGATGAACCAGCAGCTGTTCAGCTGACTTCTTAGTAGCACAGCTGGGACATTATCAAACATGGCCGTGGGAAGGATAGTGACAGCATTCTTACTGATGAAAAGAAAGTCTGTTATGCAAATACTTCTGTCAGGGTACTCATAGACCTTTTAGGGGTACTCATAGACCTTTTATGGGAACCTGAGCGGGGGTGGGGTGTTTTGGGGCAGAGACATGGGGGTGTCCCACACAAAGCCCATTGGGAGCCTTGGTGGGGAACATGGAGCTTACGGAATCCCTCCAACCAGGAGATGTATTTGCAGAGTAGAAAATCTCTGTGTTGGTGTCAGTGACCTTGACCTCAAAGCCATGGCAAACCGAACAAACACAAAGACTCCACAATGGCTGAACTGAATCCCAGTTTGGGAATATGGGTGAGGAAATATGGTGTGCTCATAAAAGCAATTACTCTTTAGATGAAAACATCCGGTAGGTAATCACGTCAGTCTTGGAGGGCTGGGGTTGGAAAATGGATATAATTTATCTTTACCAATTACTAGCTGCCTCAGTTCCTTGCTCAGCTCCCTTGCCTGTAATGAACTCATTAAGTCTTAACATACTTCAGCCATGGGAGAAATATTGACTGAAGTATGAGGGCCCAGAACATTTACATGTAGGCACCCTGTTTCTAAAAACATGGGGGAAAGCAGAACATTCCAGAAAGTTTTAGAACAGTGTAGGTATGTGCCAACTCTGGTTACCGAGACTCAACACCGACTCTCTTCTGAAATAAAACCAGAGTCTTGTAATAAGCTTTGTGCACACCGAGTTTCTAGAATGTTCTCTCCCCCAATGAAGGGACTCTCTAGAGGCGGAGGGCCAGACTCAAGATCCTATTACCTTCCGGTTTTAAGGCTCTTGTGTGGCACCAGGGCAGAAAAAGGGCATGCTGTCCATGGGATCCGAAGCCGAAAGGTCAGTAAGGCCAGCACCCAATGGGGAAGAAAGCAAGACTTGCCACTTTACCCAGTTAGACTCTACCGAATGCCTAACGGATATCTCCTATAATGTTTGAAGTAAGTGCACATATAGAGCCCGCGTTGCGTTCGTTGAGTCAGCACCACCTGCACCTGCTACCCATGCAGATAGGGGGCGCGTGCGGGCTCCTGGCCCAGAGCATTGATGTGCTGCTGAGCACTCGCGTCCCCCAGCTTCTCATTGAGTTTTTGGTTCACCAGCTCCAAGTGGCGGCTGTTCTTCCGGGCCTGCCTCAGAGACCTCTTGACCTTCTTGACCCGCTCTCGGAGCTGCCTGTTCCGCTTCTCCAGGGTGGCTACCTTCTGCTGCAGCTTCTTGACATGGTCCTCTTCCTCAAACAGGGCCTTCTGCACCGAGGAGCACATGAGCTGAGGGCAGATAGAGAACAAAGGGAGGGGCAGGTGAGTCTCAGAAGGCATGGCGCCAGCCGTGGCTTTCACCCAGGAACCCTGACTGACCTCGGATACAAGCAGAACCCCCACTTTGCTCTTCCTTGTAGGAATTTTCATTTAAAGGCTATCTAAATATCTGTCACTGGCAGCAGGAAGAAGGGAGCTCCTTCCCATAAACCAGTGCACAAGGATATGGAGTAGTTCACGAGGAGGAGCCATCATTATCTCTTGAACATGTAAACAGATGCTGAGCCTTGCTTGTGAAGGTAAATGCAGTTTAAAGCCATGGAGAGTTGTCATTCTCTACAGATTTATGGATAGTAGGGGACAGTAAGGATTAGACCAAGGACCCGTGGCATATAAGCAAGTATTCTGCTCTGAGCTGCATTCCCAGCCCCTCCCCCCTTTGACATAGAGACTGCCAGGGTCAGCATGTGGGCAGCAGAACTCTACTGGACACTGTGTAGACCTCCATAAAGAGCAGATGGACTTTGTCGACATAAAAACCGTGCATGCATCCTTTGACCTGGTAATTGAGGCTTCATCTCACAGAAATGCATTCACATGTGTAAAACCATCAGGTATACAGACCTTGTATGCTGTCTGGTACTTGCTTCCTTGTGGCGTGGGTGTTAACGATTCAACCCAATGGCCCCAGAGCATGCTAAGCTTGTGCTTGGCCACTGAGCTATATCCCTTCATCTGTCATTTGAAAGGCAATTTAAATAGTGATGCAAACCTATGACCCCAGCATTTGTAAGGCTGAACCAGGATTGCCTTTCATTTGGGGTAAGACTGGGCTAAACCAGACTGTCTCCAATATGTATTTTTTAAAATGTAAAATCAAACACAAGGTTTGTGTTTTGTTTTAAAGGGCTGAGAACATCTGTAAAATGTTCATCAAAAGAGGCCTGGCTTAAAATCACAGTAGGGCCAAGAGCACAGCTCAACACAGAGACTGATCTAGCAAGCTTGAGATTCCAGGAAAATAAATCATTACATGGTTGAAGAGCTTCATATCTTGTGTCTTTAAGGGAATAATATGGCTCCGTAGGAACATTGTTGAAGCAAGTTCTGAGTCATGGCGTTACTATAGAAAGCTCGGTACAGGATGACGTGGGCATTCTGATATGAGGGCTATAGTACCTGATCCCACATACCTGTGCTCACACACGTGTGCCCTTTCTGAGGGAATAAACAAGCCCTGTCCCGGGAACAGAGGGTGGCAGGAGAGTAGGGAGGCTGAGCCTTTTCTTTCTGGGTTCTCCTTGAGTCTTGGGCTATAAGCTAGACCCCACTCTCAGCAGGAAGTACGAGGTCTTCTCTCCACTGCACGTCATCTGCCCCAACTGTTCTCCATTATCAAGAGCTGAACTACAAAGGCCTGATCCACAGGCATCACTGTTCTCTGCTTAGAAAGAGTCTTCTGTATCTGTAGCATCTGTTTATGTGGCGTCCTTATCAGATTCAACCAACCATGTATGGAAAAGGAAGAGGATGGGGAAGGAAAGGAATAGGAGAAGGAGGAAGAAGAGGAAGGGGAGGGACAAGAAAAAGAAGAGGAGGAGGAGGGAAGCAACTTCCTAAAACATAATTTGCATTTACATGCTGAGTACTGCCCTGAATCTACATGAATGGGGGTTAAGCTTCCCCAGCTACAGCCTGACACTATCTCTCAGACCCTTAGTCTGTCTCTAACACCCATCACTTAGGACACGTTACCTGTGCTGCTTTTGTGTACTTTGATGGGTGCATCTTGACTGGGGCACATACAGACTTTTCGCCAGAAACCAGTGTGGTACAGCCACTGTTGATACACGTCGTATAGGGTGTCCCACATAATCCAGAGTGCTTGTGCACAAATTCAGTGTGACACTATACACGATACATAAGCAACTCGAGCATCTGCAGACTTTGGTATCAGACGAAGGATCCCAGGACTGGTGTCCTTCACGTGCGGAGGGAAGAGTGTGTTCATCTTGCCCCAGCCACCTGCACTGTAGTACAGCAGTGTGGTTAAATGTATAGCCTTTCGTGGTTTGAATATGCTTGGCCAGGGAACGGCACTATTTGGAAATGTGACCTTGTTGGAGGAAGTGTGTTTCTGTGGGCATGCGATTTAAGACCCTAGCTGCCTTAAAGCTCCTAGCTGCCTGGAACCCAGTCCTCTCCTAGTCGCCTTAGGAACAAGAGGTAGAACTCTCAGCTCCTCCAGCCCCATGTCTGCCTGGATGCTGCCGTGCTCCCACCTTGATGATAATGGACCAAACCTCTGAGCTGTAAGCTAGCAGGAATTCAATGTTGTCCCTTTTAGGAGTTGCCTTGATCAGGGTGTCTGTTCACGGAAGTAAAATCTTAACTAAGGCCTCAGGCCAGTTGTCCTAGTTTCTCACCATGACTTTTCTGCTTCCACACGCTCCCCACATCAAGCAAGCTTCTTGACCCTGCATTGCACCAGCCACACTGCCTCTGGGACCAGGAGCTCTGTCTCCAGGTTTTTTGAAGTTTTACAAGTGGGCAGTCTTTAGTTGAGTTTTCAGAGCCTGTCCTGGGTTATCTTCCATTTGCTCCAGCATTTGTAGTTCATGACTAGGTATGACACAAGATTAGTAACTCCGGGGCCCCTCATCCTATCTTGGGACATCTCTGAAGGGACATCTTACCTTCACAGTGTCCCATGAACAACTAGACTGGGGCCTCAGTGGACTTGGAATTACAAAAAGTTTTACCTTTTGACTGGTTCTTTAGCATCTCTTGCCCTCCTGTCCCCAGACATGCCTCTAATGACAGGTTTATTCTCTAAACACACTCTTGCTTGCTTCTCCCCTCTCAGAGTCTCCCCTTCAGGAAGCCTGACAGGTCACACTGTTTCTTCACATATAGCATAAGATTAAACACTGGGTTTGGAAGATTTCATGAGTTTTTTCCTATTAAGTTTTTGGACTCATGTCCTAATACGCATTGTCAGCCAATAGTCAAAAATACAAGGAAGTGTTTTAAAACCAGACCTTTAGGGTCAGACCCACCTACACATCTCCACTCTTGCTAACAGTTTGTGTATCACAAGCTTGACCAAAAAGCATGCTGGCTCCCGGTTCTTCCACGAGCTCACAGTGGTTCTTCCATCCCCAAGTTTAATGCCTCGGCCTCTCTTCCTAGAGCAGCATTCTCCCCCAGCTCTCTCTGAACCTTCTTACAAAGACAAGTCTAATGTAACTCAAGCTGGTTTCAAATTTTATATAGCCCAGGCTAGCCGTGAATTCCTGATATTCCTACCTCAGTGTCTGAGTGCTGGGATTCTAAGCATATGCCACCATATCTAGCTATCTGGCGATCTGTAGGCCTACTTCCATGCTCTCTCTCCTGCAGAGATTCATACTAGGAATAGCGTCTCGGTGCCCTTGGAAGATCACAAATTCTTTAAGAGCTAACTCAACACTGACCTTTGGGTTCTTGTTGCCTAATATATGAATTTTACAAAAAACAAAAAACAAAACAAACAAAAAAAAAGAGCCAATGTTCAAAAATTGTCATTTAATAGTTTCAAGCTCCTGGAATATCAATGCTTTGAGGAGACCACATATGTAATACTGCCCTCTTCTGGCCAAATGACACACCCTCTCCAACACACACACACACACACACACACACACATACACACACACACACAAGAAAGTGGGTACAGGAACCCTGAGGAACTCATAGTATTTCTATCATATATGTGTAAGTAAGTACAAACTATTCCATATGTCTAAGTAACTAGGATAAAACGTTGTATCCATTCTCCTTATATTGTGGTAGATTCTTCAAGAACAGGATAAAAGAAGATAAGCATCATCTACCCAGATCTTTCCATTTGAACAGAATCCATTAGCATATGCTAGACTATCACACCAAAGAGGAGTTGAAGGGATCATGGGGCATGAACAAAGAGTGTCCTCAGTCCCCAGCATTCCCTAGACCCAGTGGCAGTAAACTCCCTATTCTAGGGACTCCAGGGCAAGAAGAGCACAGATAACACATCCAGCCAAGAATCCCCTGATAATGGCTGAGTCTGAGAGGCACCACGCTGTCTTGGGGGTTGGAGTGGGTGTAGTGAAGGCAGAAAACAATAAGGTTAAATGTCTTTCTTGGTGCATCATCCTCAAAGCTTCTCTGTCCTCACAAAGGAGCAAAGAAAGACATCAAAGGACTCATGGAACTTGTCCAGCACCAGCAGTAGCAAAGCCATAGTCCAAGACAACTGTCCCAGAAGTCTTTCCTCTTCAGCAAAGATGCCGTGTGCATTGAGACAGTACCATGGCATAATGAAGCTGTTGCTCATAAGAGCTAAAGTGGGTCTCCTGGGTTCTAGCCATCACTGCTCCCCCAAAAGTGAGAATTCCTAAAAGGAGAAAACTATGCTTTTCAAATGCATGTTTCTTTAAGAAACTGCTGTTTTCTGAGCAGGTAGGGGCCCTCCTGGGTCTCTCGAATGTGGGAAGGATTATGGAAGGGGCCTGGGAGGGGGTCAGTGAGTGGAATCTACAGTGAATAAGTAAAAAAAAAAAAATATTAAAAAGAGACACCTTTAGAAAAAGAAAAAAGAAAAGAAAAGGGAGGTCCTATTTGTGGAATAGTTTCCAAATGAACTCAATCTCTTAACATTTTCTGGAAAAAATAAAAAAGCCAAGATACGCCGTTTGCTCATTTAGCCTTGAGGTGTTTCTTTCAGTCTGTCTGAGCTGCAGAGGGGAAAGGCCAGGCTGGGCTGGAGCAGGTACTACTCGGTCTGTTTGAAGAAAAATCAACAAGAAGGATCCTGGGAGGAGCCCGGAAGCCACACATTCTCCAGCACACCCCTGCAGACCTGCAGACCGCCTGCACTATCCCCAGGCTAAACCAGGGAGACGACTCCAGCTAGATGCCCAAGCACCTCCCCTGGCCTGTGGCAGAATTTTATCTGGAAATTTCCATGTGGCTGAGAGAATGCCTGATTCGGGGCAGATGGGCAAGCTGCCAGGAGGTGGAGCCCGCTCTCTGACTTTTAACAAGTTAGGTTGTGTTACCACGCTTCCTTATCTTCTAAAACTGTGAGGATCAACTTTTTAAAAGATAAGCAAGGAACCAAGACTGGGCAGATGTTAAGTTGGCACCACTCACACACGAGGACCTGAGCTCAGCTCCCCCAGACGCTAAAAATACCCGGATGCAGAGGTGCACACTTATAACCGTGTCGTTGGAGAGACAGAGGAGCATCCCTGATCTGACTGGCAATTTTACCCTCAAGAGCCACTTGGTGGAAGGAGAGAACCAGCGCCTGCAAGCTGACTTCTGACCTCCATGTAGTACACACATTATATGAATGTTAAAGCTACATAAAGTACAGTAAGATAGAGAATAGATAAAAAGGCACCCAGTGTTGACCTCTGGCTTATACACACACATGCACAGTGCTCATGAGTCCTTCACATAAGCAGGTATGCGTATTCACACACATACACACACAAACACACACACACACAGAGAGAGAGAGAGAGAGAGAGAGAGAGAGACAGTTAAAATCATCTGTGGTTGCATGTAAAGAAAGCCATTGCTGACATTTTACTGTATGTATTCATTCCTATGGTTAGATTTCTGATCTAGGCAAGTAAATAAATATTTCAAACAAAACTGGAACCATGCTGTTACTAGATTATTGCCTATTGTAATTTTCCCCTGGAATTTAATCATGAGTATTTTGCTATAAAAGTATCTTTTATTTGCCTGACGTTGGTAATTCTCTGGGACTCAACTGCCTCACTCTGATAACCTAGGCCTAGTCCTGGAAGCTTCTAGCCTCCCTACAATCTTACCTAGGCCTAGAATATTTTCAGCCTCTGAGACTTACTAGTGAATAAACTTAACATTTCTAGCTCTTTCTGAACTCTGGCTGGCTGGTCAACCCAGCTCTTCTGGCTCAAGCTCCTCTCCAGGCTGACTGATTCAGTCTGGCTTCTCTCTGCTTCTCCTGAATTGCTCTGCTTGGCCTCATGCTAACTTTGGCAATTTGTTCTAATCTTCTGTCTCCTCATTCTCTGGCTTATTCTGTCTTCATCTGTGACTAACTTGTTCTTCTCTGCAACCTGTCGCTGTAAAACTCTCCCAGTAAAACTGATCCTTCCTTCTTCCTGCCCCACCTCCCTTTCCTCTTCTCATGAGAACTCGGTGTATCCTATTCTGTCAAGTGTTTCTCTGATTTGTCACTTTATCTGCCATTCAATTAGATATCACTTTTAAACACAGATCAGATCGATCCTTCTACAAACTAACTTTACCTTCATTGTTTGGGATTAGAGGTGTATACTAAGGGCATGTCTATTCCAGCCAGAGGGATTAAAGGTAGTTGCTAAGGCAGAGCCACACCACAAACAGAAACAGGTTTTTTTCCCCCAGTAACCAACAGAATCTCAGGCTTCACAATGTGACCAAATATCCCACATTTTCCAGACACTGGTCTGCATATTTCTTTCACTGTATATCTCAATAAAAACAGGTGTAGGAAGCAGTCAGGCATCCTTTATCCTATTAACCATAGGCCAAGGAGAGAGAGAATGGTCAGATGGGTGCTGATACATCCTTGAGGCCAAGTGACCTTAATGCAGCCATTTTGGTGGCCCATCTCCATTGACAGGACTCACCTCTGGGGTGTTCCTTGTCTGAACCTCTGTTGGACATATTCCTATCTGGTTTTCACTCCCCCTAGGAGCTCAGGTTCTGTTAGAAGGGTTCACAGTCAAGACCTTGAGAGGTTAAAGGAATGTGTCCGTGTTACAGTCTAGAATCACCTACATATCCAAAGGAGTTCAGCTCTCTCATATTCTTTCCTTTCCTCCCTCTTTCCCTTTCTCCTCCCCCCTCACATCTTTCTTTTTCTCTCTTTAGCAAACAAAACTAGACAAAATACTTGCCATTGTGTGCCTGGGCAGCGGGAGGGGTAGAAGGGTTTCCTGAGTTACTTTGTAGCACACCTGTAAGCACTATGTGAGCCAAACAAATATAGAGCGCCCAAAAAATCACTATTTCCTAGTAGTGGGATTAACGAATGTGCTCCCTGAGAGCCCTTCTGCACAGCTGGTTTCAGTTTAAATAACCACCTACAAGGACAAAACAACGTGTACTTTCTGAAGTATAAAAAACAGAAGACTATCCAAAAGTAACAAGTCAGACAAGTAGCTTGCCTTTTAAACACCTCATTCCATTCCTGGATTCAAAATGAGAAGGAAGTAGGGGAGGATTTTTTTAAAAATGGAAGGTAGTGGTAATCTAACTATGGCCTATCACAGAATCTGGCCCCACGTGAATAAAGTTTTATTAGAACACAGTTACAATTGTATGTTTTCATGTCATTTGTGACATTTGTTGTGCTACAATGACAAAGACAAGCAGTTGTCACAAAGACCTTGTTATGATCCATAGGCTTAAAATATTTACTAAGCAGTTCTCCAAAAGGCTAGGCAGCAGGGAGCATCTGAAACCTGACCTCAGGAGGGACAAATGGAGGTGAAAATGTGATAATTAACCACTGGATAGATTGGGAGGAAAGGTGTTCTATAGCCAAGGAGTAAAGGAAAGACAAGGAACAGACGAACATTTTGATCAGAGCTTTCTGGGACCTTGTATGTCCACCCCACAATCACATTCATACCACTCTGGAACACTGACATGTGATTTCTGCAAGTCACAGCCCAAGGTACCAGTAATCTTTCGCCAAAGGTCATTGCACCCCAGCCCAATGGACTGTGGCCAATTTCAAAAGTCCAGATGGAGAAGTAAACTTTATACAACTTTAAACTGTAGGTCTAAAAACAGTAGACAGTAGAGGCCAGGATTGCTTCACCAGCTGCGATCCAGGGGCTCAGCTGGCCTCAGCTTCGATACCCACAGTTCCCTTTGGCTCTTCTGCAAATCAGTTGGAAAGTTAGCCTGCATCGTTTAACTCCCTTTAGAGAGAGAGATGGGTGTGAAGGCAGGCAGTCCCAAAGCTGGGCCAAACCCACAGCTACTGGGGAAACACCCAAACCTTCGAACTGACAAAGAGGCCAGTTCTGAGGATTCTCTGGAGGGACAACCTGAGATGCTGATGACAGCATTTGACTTGTCAGTGGGTCCTATGCTCTACCCAAAGTCAAAGTGTTACCTTCTCTGTGCCAGGTGCCCAACAGAAGCAAAGACTGTGTGACCTAGAGACGAGTTGTGTGGGGAAGAGGAAGGTGGCTGTGGGGTTGGATAGAGTTGTAGTGACAGTTAGCTCCCATTGGGCAGCACTGAATAAGGAGCCCCAGGCTTCCCATTTGGCCCATCTGAGCCCATCCATGACCCCAACCCCATTGCATTTAGCCAAAGAAGGGGCTATCAAGCACCCCTAATAAAAGGGAGCTTCAGAGTTAGACAAGACTGAGATTGGACCCTAGTTCATAGAATTTGACATCCTACATACTTGATATTTGTGACTCTGGGACCTGCCCCATCATCTGACAATAGAACCTTAGTCAAAGAATCTGCCTTGACAACGTTTTCTCACATGTAGAATGGCATAACAGGGCCCGTGTGGTGGTTTGAATAGGAATGCCCCCCTCCCAGAGGCTCATATATTTAAATGTGTGGTTATTAGGGAGTGGCACTACTTGAGAGTGGCCTATTAGGAGTTGTGGCCTTGGTGGAAGAAGGATGTCACTGGAAGTGAGCTCTGGGGTTTCAAAAGCTCAAGCCAGGCCCAGTGTTTCTCTCTTCCTGCTTCCTGTGGATCCAGATATAGAGCATGGTGGCCTATGTACCACCATGCTCACTGCCATGATGATAATGGACTAAATACCTGAAACTATAAAGAAGCTCCAATTAAATGTTGTTTTAAATAAGAGTTGTCATGGTCATGGTGTCTCTTCACAACCATGAAACTTTGACTAAGCCTGTTTCATTGAACTTCTGGAAGATTAAGTTGGTTAATATGTTGAGTTTTTTATGGAACATCTGACAAAGAGTAAACTTGACCCTCACTAATTGAAAGCTCTTCTCAGCCTTAGTAGGGTTTCTCAAACATGTAGATCTTTGCATGGGTATTTCTGCTTAGAAAATCTCTATTGATCCTTCCTCACATCTTTGTATAATTGATAACAGTCCTTGAATTCTCCAAGTCTTTTTTTTTTTCAGAGTCACCTCTTCTATGAGGCCTTCCTGATTTCTCCATGCAGAGCCCAGTAATCCCTCTTGAATACATTTAAGGGTATCACATTTTTCTTGTCTGAGTCATCTGACTCTGTCCTATACCTTGAACCCCTTGAGTTAAGATCTATGTATCCAGTACCAAGAACATAGTAAGCTCTTAGGGAATAATGGAAGTAAAAGTTTTAAGTTGAAACAGAAACAGGTTCAATAGTTTGCACATGAGTAACCAAGAAAATTATCTTTTGAGTGTTATAAGACGTCCACCATCACCCCTGTGAGTCTCTCATACCCAAGAATAAGTTTAATTTTGACTTGTTCTGACTATATTTGGAATTGACTTTTAGAATTCCTGAAATTAGTAAATTTTCTTTCTCTGATCCTACCTTGTCTTACTTGGCTAGGTTATTTTGTACACCCTCATGTCAAATCCTGTAGAAGCAGAGCATGTTGGAAATGAGAAAAGAGTGTTTGAGGAGGAAATGCTGGATTTCATAAGACTCCATGGTATAGTTAGCTCCAGCAAGCAACTTGACATAGTATATGGTCTCTGAAGAAACCTCCCATTGAGGAACATTGCCTCTGGCTATGTCTGAAGAATCAGCTATATTAAAGATTGATGTGGGAGAGTCCAGCCCACTGTGGGAGGCAGCATCCCTAGGCTTCACTAGGGCTTATTCTGTATAAGAAAGCTAGCTGAGCATGAGTGAGCCAGTTAGCAGTATTCCTCCATGGTTCCTGCTTGAATCCTGCTTGGATTTTCCTCAATGATAGACTGTAATCTGGAAGTGAGCTGAAATAAACCCTTTTGTCCACTAAGTTGCCTTTGTGCATTGTGCTTGTCACAGCAACAGAAAACAGGCCATTCAAGATCATCATGTGGAAGATAGGGCCTTGAGGTGGGCAGCCTGGATGCCTTGGAACAAAGAGGATGGGAATGAATCCTTAGATGGCCAGGGTTTGAATGCTAAAAACGGGAGAGGCTGGGCTGCTGTGAGTAAATTCTGTCAAGGTAGGCTGGGTCTTCTTAGCTACGGCTGTCACAGGGATGATGGAACAGTGTCTTTGTTACTATAAATGGATTTCCCAAAATGGGTTCCACAGGATACTCGCCTCATTGGGTGTCTGCATGGTCAAATATAGGTCAGAAATGATGTAACTCACACACCTTCTTCTTTGATATAATAGTTATCCACTATCTGTAACTTCATCTTATGACAAGAGTAAGCAACCTCCTATGTGTTCCTAAGGGGGGTGTACATGCATGTTCTCTCATCTGTGAGGACTGGGAAGCACTGGGTTGTAGAATACTCTCTGACCCCAAATGCTCCTGACCCCTGGTGCGTCTCTAGACCTCCTAGGGGAAGGAGATGTTGAAGTCAGATTCTTGGGAAGGCTGCTCTGCTTTTGGTGCCCACTACCCCCTTTCACTGCTAGTAGAGAGAAGGCTCCCACTTGAACTGAAAAGGGAGGTTGGGTTGCTTTACATTTTTAGTGGCCTTCCAGGAGTTTACTCCAAAACTTCAGCATTATAGTAGAGGGAATGTGAATCTTTTTGCAGGGAGTCATTTAGATGGTGATGGCCTTGGGCATTCCTGGTAACAGTGTCAGAACGACATTTTCCAACTCTTGTTGGAAATATCATGGCAGCTTCTTTCTACGACAGCAACAGAGGTTGCTCTACACTACAGACTGGCTGATGTGGTTCACCCATGGGAGGGATGGCGGCACTTGTAGTCTTGGAATCTCAGGTTTGTAAAGATCTGGTGGTTGATCCTGCATCCATGCACGCTTGTGTGGGCATGCGTGTGAGTGCACATGAGCCTCTATAATGCCTCACACTGCATGGGTCAAAGGGCATCATGTAGCTTCTTTAAAACCCAGCAGATGACCATGCTGTCACTGGAGTAAGAGGATCTTTGTTCATTCCTGCTCTGGTCCTTGGTGTACCGGCCCTGGATGAGCCACCAATGGGCTCCTTAAGCTCCACCCTATGGCCTACTGCTGATGCCTCATGCTGCATCATGCCTCATAATGCCCATGCTTTGACCTTAGTGCAGGAAACATTCAGGCAGATCATTATGATGTCAGGGTATAGCAACAAGGTAATGGAGAGTGTCAGGCAGGACTGCAGACCAAGTGTCTGTGGCACCAGCTCCACTGAGAGGAATCCTACAGTAGAAGTTCTCTGTTCCTGCTCCATCCCACTGGTGCTTCGTCCCACTAATGCTCCATCCATCCCACTAGTGCTCCATCCCACTGGTGTTCCACCCCACTAGTGCTCCATCCACCCACTATTGCTCCATCCACCCACTATTGCTCCATCCACCCACTAGTGCTCCATCCACCCACTAGTGCTCCATCCACCCACTAGTGTTCCATCTACCCCACTAGTGCTCCATCCTACTGGTGCTCCATCCCACTGGTGCTCTATCCCACTGGTGCTCCATCCCACTGGTGCTCCATCCCACTGGTGCTCCATCCTACTGGTGCTCCATCCCACTGGTGCTCCATCCCACAGATGCTCCATCCACCCCACTAGTGCTCCATCCCACTAGTGCTCCATCCCACTAGTCCTCCATCCCACTGATGCTCCATCCACCCCACTGGTGCTCCATCCCACTGATACAAATGATCTGACCCACCCTTGACCTGACATGGGTAGACATTCAGACTATTCAGACATTCAATCTCTGGCTCTTCCACTGAGGCAGCAGAATCTGGTTTTCTTCCTCATGGCTCCTGCATTTGCCTGGCCGCCCGCTCTGCCAGGGAATGTGATGGGAACTTAGCAGCTGAGAGCCTGCTTGTGTTTACTTCTTAGAGAATGGTGACTTTGCCCACGTGGCCATATCCGGGGCTAGACTCAGCAAAGACTTTTTATCTGGGGGAATTTATCAAACATAGATATGTCATTTGCTTTTTGGTTTTGTTTTGTTTTTTGTGCTCCTGAATTAAGACAGGTGGCCCTGGAGCTGAAGAAGGCAAAGAACTGTGTTGGAAAGAGCTGGGGGTGGAATTTCTAAGACTTTGCTTCAAACGTGGCTTGAGCACTAGCTTACTCTCTAAATGTTCCTTCCTTTCTGTCTCCCTTCTTTTCTCTCACTCCCCCCTTCTCCCATCCCCTCACTTTCCTTCTCTTCCCCTCCTTTCCCTCTCCACACAGTTCTCCCTCCCTTACCCCTCTCTCTCCTTCCCTTTTCCCTCCCACCCCTCTCTCCTATGTGCATGAGCTTTGAGGGATGGGTATTTACCCGTGTGTGTATAAACATCAGAGATCAATATGGCTCCCCACCTTACGTTTGTGACAGACGCACTCACTGACTGGAGCTCACTAATCCAGCTAGACTGGCTGCCAGCAAGCTTCCTGCATCAGCTCCCTAGTGCTAGAATTAGAGTGTGAGCCTGCACACCTGCTTTCTTAGTGCTAGGTTCAAACACGGCCCCTTGTGCCTGCATGACAACCAACTTACTGAAGGAGTTATTACCCAGCCTCCCCCTGTCGTTCTTACTCAATCTGATACCGTTGAGGGGAAAAGAGAAGCACTTGGAAGTCTTGAAGTCACTACATGTTGACTGTGGTTATTTTAACATGCTGCCAGACTCAGCCAATAGTTTTACGTCCCAGAATGAAATCCCAGTTGATAACTCATTTGGTAAAAAATGTGATTGGAAACATTATAAACAACAGAGGACAAACTCTAAGGGACAGTGATAAATACTGTTGCCAATCCAAGGGTTGGCTTTCCTGGCATGTGTTGGATTCCGTCTTTGTAAACTGGAAAGCTTGAATAACAGGGCAAAATTTCCACGTGGAAAGCATTAGATTAAAGGACTTTACCCAGAGCATTTTACCAGGCGCTTTGGCCAGATCCTGTGATGTATGAAAGGGGGTTACTGTCTGTCAGAGAAAAGTTACAATATAAATGAGTTTTAAAATGCCTTAAGTATCCTTTCCTTATATATAAACTTCCAAGTTATTTCTGCACACTTTTCTATCCGTCTGCTGTTCTATCTTCCTTACTGAATAAAAATTTCAATTATCAAATAATTGGAAACTACTAGAAAACAAGTAATCTCACCATTCAAAGGCAACTTTCATTTTTCTTTTTGTGTGGTATTTTAAAATCTGGCTATAAACCAATTAGTATTTATTTTTACTTGTTAAATGATGTAGGGGTAAAGCTCAGTGATAAATGATTTGTCTAGCATATGCAAGGTCCTGGGTTTGATTCCCAGCACAAAAAATATGAACTTTTATTAAAAACTATATTTATAATTCTTTGAGATGGATGGATGAATGGATAGATAGATAGATAGATAGATAGATAGATAGATAGATAAATGACTAAATTGAGTTAATTGCATGATCTCTCATACTTAATTTTAGTAATGACAACATAAAACTTCACAGCCTTTTTCCTTTTTTATAAAAGATGCCTTCAGATTGTTTTTAACTATATATACATGAATGGGTATGTGGCCATAAGAGCAGGTGCCTGTGGGGGCCAGAGGCATTAGAGTGCCTGGAGCTAGTTACAGGTGGTTATGAGCCACCCAGTGTGGGTTCCAGAAGCCAAACTGAGGCCTTCTGGAAGAGGTGTAACAGTTCTCACTCTTAACTTCTGATTCCTGCTCCACTTGTGGCAATTTTCAAATATATAGTATGCTTTTAATGTAATATTTATATTTATACCTTACTAGGCTTTCCATATAATGTTCAATAACCATTGAATATATTCTCCCTATGTAGCTGAAATTTGTATCCTCTGATCAAAGATCCCTTCTTCTTCCCCCTTGGCCTCTAGTACACCCCGTTCCACTCTCTGCTTCCTTGAGGTCATTCCTTTTACATTTTTATTTCATTTTATTTTTGTTTTGAGACAGGGTCTCTACACAACCTGGCTATCCTGAAGCTCACTCTATAGACCAGGATGGCCTTGAACTCACAGAGATCTACTCACCTCTGCCTCCCAAGAACTGGAATCAAAGGCATGCATCACCACCACACCTAGTGAGCTCAATCTTGTTAGACTTTGCAAATGAGTAAGGCCATATGCCTGTTTTATTTTACGTAATATTGTCCTTAGGCACTTTGGTTGGCTTCATAGTCCTCTCTCTCTCTCTCTCTCTCTTCACAAAGCTTTTCACAACCACAGTACTAATTGATAGCTATTCAGGGGCTCCTTTGGCCCACCAATACTTACTACACTCATTGTCTATGAGGGCATGAGGAAGGAAGATGCCCCAGCACCCTGAACAGGAGTATCACCATCCCATGAGATGGAGGCCCAGCCTAAAGCTAAGGAGCAAGCCAGATGTACGAGAGTATTTCTAGTTTTCTGCTTTCTGATCCATCCAGATGTGAGCAAGCAGGGTCCCACAATTCCTAACTACCACTCATTCTCTACCATGGTGGACTGTACCACCAAACTGTAAGCCAAAATAAACTCTCCCTCCCTTAATTTGCTTCCTGTTGGGTATTTGTTCATAGTAATGAGAAAGTGACGAATAATATTAACTTTTACCTTTTTAAAATTTCATGAGGTACAGGTGATACAACCGTGGTGGTTTTAATTAGCATCTCTCTGATGACTAGTGATGAAGGGAATATTTTTGAGAATGAGAGAGGTGCCCTGGCTCTTACCACTCTCTTCCTCATTCCCTTGGGATGGAATCTCCAATCCTGTGGAAAAGATTACTGGGCTTTTGCTAAGGATTGGCTTGGCTCTGCAGGTCCTCTCAGGGCATGGGAATGTTTTAACAGTGTTCTTCTTTCACCCCAAGAACAGGGGTATCTCTCCTTGCCATCTCTAACTGCTTTTATTCATCAGTGCTGTATGTAATTTTCACTGTAAAGATCTTTCGCCTTTTTTGGTTAAGAAAAAAAAACCTTCTATTCCTAAGAACTTTATTGTTTCTTGTAGCTCCTGTAAATGGGGACATTTTCTGCTCAGCTTAGGTAGACTGGTGTATAGAGACATTGCTGGTGTACACATTCCTTCCAGGCTCGCTGGATTCATTTACTAGTTCAAATAGTCATTTTGTGGTGTCTCCAGGGTTTGTATATCTGAGATGTCATTGCAAACACAGGCAATTTAATGTTTTCCCTTCCAGTGCCTTTTATTTCATCTTTTGTCCAACTGTCCTAGCTGTGACTTCAGTTCTGTGTTCAATACAAGTAGCCAGAATGATTTGTGTTCACATTTATTGATCTTGAAGGAAAAACTTTGACCATTCCATCAATGATTGTTTGGTGTTAGCTGTCTGTGTGCTGTATGTTACACACACACATTTACATGCAGTTTTAAAACTACAGCTTGACTACTCCTCACTTACATTTTATGTTTGTTTTGTTTTTTCATTTTGAGACAGGGTCTGTGTCACTGTAGGCTAAGGTGTCCTCAAACAGGCCAGGCTGACCCTGAACTTCTGACCCTCCTGCTTCCACTTACCCATCTTGCAGGCATCTGCCACCATAGCCAGCTCTCGTGTTCTAATGTTACAACTTACACAGTTTTACATCATGACATTTAACACATTATTCTAGCAATTAATTTTATGCTTTGTCTCTTACATGCTAAAGATAAGTTTTACATACATTTACATATCGCTAAATTATTAGACTCTTCTCAATTTGATTGTGTAGTTACTTAACATTAATGTGTTTTTATACTTGGTTGGTTTGCTTCTTCAGCTTGAAGAAATCCCTTTAACAGTTTTTCTAAGGCAGGTGTGGTGATGACCTTAGCTCTGTTTGTGTTGAAGCCTTCACCTACCTTCATTTCTGAAGGATAGTGTTGCTGGGTATCATAGCCCATGTTTGTAGCCCCTCTTGCCTTACTTAAGGCATGCCATTTCATCCTCTTACCCTGCTCCTATTGAGAAAACTTGCTGTTCCCTCATTGTAACTTCCTTAAGTGAATGACTTCATCCTTCTTGCTGTTTTTGTAATTTCACCTTTGTCTTTGATTCTTGACAGTTATCCTGATGGAGTCTCCTTTGGAATGGATATAATTGGAATGTAGAGAAGAACACCCACAATCCAAGCCCACTTTATAGATCTAAGTGCCAAACACTCCAGTGGCCCTACTGACCTTATGTCTGAACATATATTGTGTCTATATTTAAAAGTTTTTATTTTTCTGAAATACATTTTATAATCTTTTCTGTTCTCTTCTTTGACTTACTACTGTACCTGACATTTTGTTCTTTAGAATGCTTTGACAGAAGTTCTAAAACTTTCTCCATTCCTTATCAATATTTTCTCACCTGACTTTTAAATATCATCCTATTCTTTAATTAATTAATTAAAAGTATAATTAATATATACAGTTCAATATCCTCTTTGAGTTTATAGGTTATCTCTTCTTTTTGATCAATTCTGCTGTGGTCTGCTCACTTACATTACTCATTTCATTCATACTTCTTCTAGAATTTTTTAATTCTTTTTTTTTTTTTTTTTTTTTTTTTTTTGCTTTGGTCATTAATTGCTTTTCTGACTCATTGAAGAGTTTGCTGAGCTTCCTTAAGATAATTATGTGGAAATCTTTGTCAGGGAGTTCACATGTCTCCCTCTCACTAGAATCAGTAGCCAGTCCAAGGGTTTTGGGAAAGCTGGTCAAGTCTGGATCTACTAGCATAACTCAGTTAATTAGGTCCTTTGGAGACTGACCTGAAGCCTAGTCTCTATGAGCTAAAATGTCATTATGGGGCCATTAAGTCTTTGTCTTCAGAGGCCATTATTATGATGGAGATAGAAGCCTGGTTCCTAGATATTCTGAACAAAGCTGGAACCCAAGTCCACAGAGGTGGATCTGTGTCCTTTAACCATAAGCAACTGTCATGGAGCATGAGTCTTCAGGGTTAGACTTGGAGCTTGCATCTATAAGAACCAGCCAGTGAGACCTGCTGGAGTATCTGGTACTTGAATCTATATCATCAGCTTGAACTGTGGATGTACTACATCTTCATCCATAAGGGCTGGCCCGCAATGGGTATATTAGTATGTTAGTTATTTTACTTCTTGCTGTAGCAGAATACCTGATGGAAGCAACTCGGGGGATTAAGGATTTGTTGTGGCTCACAGTTTAGAGAATATGGTCCGTCATGGCAGAAAAGATCTCATGACTGGAGTGAAGGGAGTTTGAGAGTAGCTGGTATATCTTAACAGCAGACAGGAGACAAATAAGGTCCTTCTTGAGATATGCCTCTGGGTCCACCAGGCAGTCCCCACATTCGAAATGTTCCTAAAACAATGTCACTAGCTAGGACCAAGTATTTAAACAGAAACCTGTAGAAGACATTTGATTTGAATCATAACATGAATGAGCCTAGGTATTCTGGGTGGGGCAGTAAGCAGATCCTTCCCAGTGTTTTCAAGCATCATATTAGATGAGGGCAGGCCTGAAGCATGGAATTCTTTGGGCTAAATCTCATGTCTGATGTGACCTGGGGAAGTGTCATAAGGACTGTCCCGAGAGTGGGCAACCCTGGAGGCTGAAATTATAGGTGATACCTATTGGTAAGACATTTGTGGCACTGGGCTTGGGGATGAGACTAGCTAGGAGTCCAGGGCTAATGGATTTTCATGACAAAACTGGCTTTTGTTGGGGGAAGGTCTAAGATCAGGGTCTGAGACAAGGTTGTACTCATTTTCTTCCTCTTCCCCCAAGTAGAAAGATATTGCACTGTGTATGCCTTGGAATAGAAAAAAAAGTGTTGTATGGGGTCTAAAAACATACTTTCTACCATAGTCAGAATGTCTCTTCTTGTTTCTATACTATTCCCAGTATTATTTGTTATGAATGCTTTTTGTTTTCTTGACATAACAGCTCAAACAATAGCCCATTTTCATGACAATTTCCTTGCCTCAGCTTCCCAGAAGCTGTAACTAGAGAAATGAGCTACCATCTCTGACTCCATTTAGGCACCTGTGCTGGTTTGTATATGCTTGGCCCAGGGAGTGGCACTATTAGGTGTGGCCTTGTTGAAGTAGGTGTGTCACTGTGGATATGAGCTTTAAGACCTTCATTTTAGCTGCCTGGAAGTCATTCTTCTCCTAGCTGCCATTGGATTAAGAGATGAGACTCTCAGCTCCTCCGACCCTTGTCTGCCTGGATGCTGCCATTCTCTTGCCTTGATGATAATGGACTGAACCTCTGAATCTGTAAGCCAGCCCCAATTAAATGTTGCCCTTTATAAGACTTGGATTTGTCATGGTGTCTGTTCACAACAGTAAAACCCTAACTAAGACAGAAGTTGGTACCAAGGACTAGGGTATTACTGTGATATGTCTGACTATGCTTTTGTTTAGAAGAATGTAGATTTGTGGACTTTAGGTTTGAACAGCAGTGAAATGCTTTAAGTTGGGCTTAATGAGTCATCCTAGTAGGAATATGGAAGACTTTGTTGCTGAGAGTAATTTAAATTGTGCAGACCTGGCCCAAGAGGTTTTAGTGGAGAAGAACTTCAGTATGTGGCCTAGAGACTGTTTTTGTGGTATTTTGGTGAAGAATGTGGCTGCTTTTTGCGCCTTATCTGAAGAGTCTACTGGAGGCTAAGGTAAAGAGATCTGTATTAATTGCATTGACAAAGGAAGTCTCAAAAAAGCCCAACAGAGACTTTATTTTCTGGTCAACTCTAATGAAGAGTATTCTGAACAAGCAAAGCAAGCTGAGAAAGGAAAAATAATAAAATTAATGGTTCTTCAAGTGTTAAAGGGGCACCAGGAAGTAAAATGAAGCTGGAAAAATTGCATTAAGGGAGTGGTGACCTTGGAGCAAGACCCCACCCAGATAAATTCAGGCCCAGGCAAGCTATTATAAAGACTTTAATCCCGGGAATCAAAGGCAAGCAGAGCTCTGAGTTCAAGGCCATCCTGGTAAAGCAAGTTCCAAGTAGAGAAAGACTCAAATCCAGGTGTAGTGGACCACACCTTTAATCTCAGTGTTTAGGAGACAGGTATGCAGATCTCTGAGTTCAAAGTCAGTCTACAGAGAAAGTGCCAGGACAGCCAAGCTTAGGCAAAGAAGGAGTTGGAAAACAGAAAGCTGGTGATAATGTAGTAGAAAAAGGGGGACCAGGTTTCAGCCCCAGCAAGTAGTAATTTTCAGCAGCTTTGGCCATGTGGCTCTGGCTTTATAGTCAAGAGGAGACTACAGGGACAATTGATGCTGGTTAGCTGGAGCTAAAAAATTAGTGGTGATTAAGAAGAGACCAGCATCACTGAGGTAAAATCTTCTGGCAAATGTTTTCTAAGAGCACAAAGAAGCTGTGTTCTGGAGATAGACAGCAGTAAAACCCTAACTGAGACAGTACTGTTACCTCTCAATCCGTTTCCTTAGCTCTTGTGAAGTTATATTTTATATATGGAGAGTTGTTCAAAGTGATGTTTCTATGAGAGAGATACATGCCATAAAGTCATATTGTTCTATCTTATTTTTAAAAGACTCACCTCCCTCAATTTCTCTCCCTCTCTCCCCTTTCCCCTCTCTGTATGTGGGGAAGGGGGTGCCTACCATGGGTCTGGGTACTGGTATTTCCCTTGTACCTTGTTTGAGGCACAGTCTCTCCTGTTTGTTTTAGCACTTCGTACTCCAGGCTACCTGACCTATGAACATTTCCATGGATCATATAAGTCCAAACTCAAGTTGTCAGGCTTGGATAGCAAACACTTCCACACACTGGGTTTTCTCCCTGGCCCCAATTATATTCCTAAAAGCACAGTGGTGTCTTACTTTGGGATTGGTTATTTTGCTCTTTGAAGTTTTTTTTTTACATGAAAACATCACAACCCAATAGTTGAGTAGCCAAATTACCACAATTATTTTATTCGAGATTATTCCTTCATTTGTTTAACTATATTCTCTATATTAGATTCTTGAGTTGCTTCTGCATTCTTTATTGATTAAAGTGGTATTAAGAAATTTAACCTGCTACATTTTTCTTTATGAGAATTAGTCCTTAAAATGGATACTTGAGGTTAGACTTGGTGGCACAGGTCTTTAATCCCAGCATTCTGAGAGGCAGAGGCAGGTGGATCTCTCTGAGTTCCAGTCAAGTCTGAACTATATAATGAGACCTTTTCCCAACAATCCAAAGGTTGATCAATCAAGTAAAGAGTAAAATTAGTATTTAAGGTGAAATTACTAGAGATAAAGGACATTTCTTTGGGTTTTGCTTTATGCTACTAAGGTGTTTCCAGCAACATCCTTCTGATAAAAGGTTTAGGTTTTTATTCATTTTTTTTCTTTAATTTGCTGGTTGTTTATCTGGATACAGGGTAAGAAGTGCATAAACAAGTAAACAGCAAACCAGAAATTTGCTTTTATTTTATTCATCCCTCATCCCTTCTCTGTCCTCTTGCATTGCCTCCTCCTTTAGGATTCTTACTTTAGTGTTCCTACTAAGGTCTGATTGGACCTACTTTGTCCTGATTATCTATGGGTTCATCTGCCAACATGTGGCTTTCATTAGTTATATAATATAGCACGTGATAGGAAAAATTTTTCCCCAAAAAACTTTCTTGGCCAGAAACTTTAAATACAGAAGGATTCTATAAAGATCTTAAAATATAATATGAAACTTATATGGTGCCACACATATTTTGAATGATATGGTTCCACACATATTTTGAATGTATGAAAAGCCACAGACTAATATTTGATGAGCGCAAAGCTATGCTTAAAAATGTAATTCAAAGTATATGTTCCCTCCAAGTCAAGTGCTGTGACTAAGTCCTCACACAGCAGGGATAACATATTTTGCAGTTGCCTTTTTTTTTTGTTAAAAAGCCATGCTTAAGTAAGGAAGGAGGCTTACTCAGAAATGGACAGAGAGTGACCTAGTCATAAATGATGTCTAGGCTTCCTAACCATGAGTCACAAATTCTATCCAGTAGCTTAGGGTGGGTCCTGAGCAGTATGCCCAGATTCCTCTGAACTTGAATGAGGAATCTTTGCCCACAGCCAGGCTCCACTGACTAAGGAGAAAACTCAAATTTATCTTTTTGGTGTTGTTGTGAGTTTTTTAAAAAAGATTTATTTATGTTATTTATATGAGTACACCATAGCTGGCTTCAGACACACCAGAAGAGGGCATCAGATCCCACTACAGGTGGTTGTGAGCCACCATGTAGTTGCTGGGAATTGAACTCGGGACCTCTGGAAGAACAGTCAGTGCTCTTAACTGCTGAGCCATCTCTCTAGCCCATTACTGGGGATTTTTACAATGATAAAACTATATAACAGAAAGCCTATCTTCTATTCACCCTGCTTGTAAAACCAATCCTTGGCACTCTCTTCCCCCTTGCAATCCTATACTGGCTTTGTTTGTGGTGGTGAGATAATAAAGCCAGAAAGTATACTGTGTTATCCATGCTTATGTGCACAGTTGAATGGCACCCAGGACACTCCCACTGTAACATAGCCATAGCCATCATTCACCCACCACACCTTGCTTTTACTTCCTGGGTATTCCCACACTGCACTAATGCACCTGCTAGGCTTCTCCTTCCTTACAAAGTGACTTTCCCCTTCCAGATACTATGTTGCTTTCTTACAAAAGTGCTGAGCTCCCTTAGAGTTCATTTTGGTCTCTGCCTACCCAGCAAGCATAGGCTCTCACATTGTCTCTCTTCTCGCAGGTGTCTGGGCCTCCTTGAGACATGGGTAAGATCTTCTTCACCAGCAGGATCATAAGCTACAACCCATGCTGTCCAACATGCCTTCCCCTACCTTTGGTTCCTTACTGTCAGGAACCCCATGTAGTGGTTAGGACTTGCTTTGTCCCTTTCTTTGCAGCTGTGTATCCTTGGGACTTTCAGAAGGCCTAAAAAGAAGTCACCAATAATTGTTAGTCTGATTGTAAGAATCAAATAAGTCTGTAGGCTTGGCTGCTAAAGCCTTTGCCCCACAGGCATGAAGAATCTGAGCTCCAGGGCCCATGTAAAACACCAGGCAAGTTAGGCAGATAAATGGATCTTTGTAGGTTATAGGCCAGTTAGCAAAGTTATAGCCAACGAGAGACCCTGTTTCAAACAAAAGGTAGAAGGTGCCTGAGAAGCAACACAGGACATTGCTCTGTGACCTCCACATTAACCAACACCTACCCACATGTACACACACATCTGCATCTACACATAGGCACACATGGGTTGCAAAACCATGGCTCTAGAAGCTGCCCTGTCCCGAGGCTCTCTCTGCCAGGCCCCCTCTTTCTCACCCGGACCCTTCCTTACTCCCTGGAAGCATTGCCTTTGGTGGGAAACTGGAATATTTAACTTATTCCAGAATGTGGTACAGAGTCCGAGCCAGGCTCACTGCCGTCTTCAGTGTCTAACCTTTTCCCTGTGGCTGAAGCTGGCACCAAGTGCTGGCTTGGCTGTTGTGCAGAAGTTTGGAATGTACAGAAGACACTTCCCCAAATAACAATTTACAGGCTAGAAAGGGAGCCTGGGGTCCCGGGGACTTGGGAAAACAGTGTCTTGTTCCAAGAATTGCCAAGTAGTTTAGTTTACAAACCTACAACATCCTCTCTCTTCCCTCTCCACTTTCTGAGTAAGATTTTTTTTTTAAAAAAAAGAAAATCCCTTGATGAAATTTACAAATAAATCACTTATTTTTAAAAGTTGGTCAGGGAGAAGAGGGCCATCTGTATTCTCTGAAAGCCTCACGGCACAGGAAAACAACTGAGCAGACAAAACCAAGCCGGGATTACCTTCCCCAGACTCCCTGTGGGCTCACCGTCTGTAAGTTTAATTTTCTGGAAGGAAAAAGTGTCTAGATGACGTTCCCTGCTTGGGGACACCTGCCAGCACCCTGTCATGTCTCTGTCACATGGGAACTGGACATGCTCCTCACTTTGCTCTGCCTCTTCAGCCTCAGCATGTTGTCCCAGGAACCTAAACTGCAGCCACACTGAACTGGTCTGAACTGGTCTCACACACTCAAGCACATTTCCGAATCTTTATTTAAATGCTTCTTCCCAGAACATCTTCCCGTTAGCCTAAAGGTCCCCTCTCCGAGGCTAGTGTGATGCTGCCACCACAAAGCCATCCCTAGATCCTTGACGACATGGATTACACGACCCCTAGTCTCTCCCGAACCCCTGGTTCATAGAACTTCCTTTCTTGCAGCCATCCAGGGGGAGAAAACTATTATAATTTGCTCTAGGCAGCAGATGGGATTCCTTTTGGGATATGCACTGTGGCCATTGGCATCTTGTTTTTATGTCCGTGTACTGTGAAGAGTTCAGTGAAGGCAGGTTCTCTGTGTGATGCCTACCTTTAGAACTTTGCCTCTACATCTGAAACTCTGAGTACTCAGTGATGCTACTCCAAGCATACAACCTTTGGATGATCATCACCTCCCCTGCCACACTGGTGAGGTGAAGGTACCTCAATTCAGCAATCCAGAAGCCCCTGCTCAATGCAGTGGATACACTTGGCATTAGTGCCTGGCAAACAAGAGTTCATACGCCAGGTTTTAGCATTTGTGCACTCCGTTTTATTTATCCAAGTACAGGGTTTTTAAGCTTAGAATCACACAACCTCCATTTCTGCATTAAGCACTCATTAGCATAATATATGCAAGCTTCTAGGTGAAACCCTGAGGTTTTAAAGCATTGAATTTCCTAGAAAGTTGTTCAGTAGATAAGGAACGCACTCCTGAGTTTGTCTTTACCGTGGTTTAAGACCCAAAGTGCCTACCATTGGGAGGCCTTCAACCACTTCTGAGCAGCAATGAGTTTGCCATAGTCTTCTGGTATGTTCTGGAAAATGCTAGGCCTGTGGGTTGAAGGAGAAATCCTAGAAAGCTTTCTGAGGTGACAACTCACCGCCCAAACAGAATTTATAACCGCGTTGCCATGGCAGCCAATCTGTCATGCTTCACTTAGGAACATCGAAATGCTGGCGATTCTGAGAATAGCCCAAGGGGAGCAGCCAGGTGCAGAGTGTGCGGGCAGCCTGGGGTCATATCTGTCTGTCAGCTTCCCATCCACGGCCTGTCTTCCTATCCCTCCATATTCCTGACTTCTCAACGCTGTTGTAATCTCGTGGGCTTTCATCCTACAACACCCACATGACAGCTCTCTCCTGGGCAAGAATGTGTAGTCACCAGAAGTCCGAGAGCTGTGTGGGTGTTGGAGAAGACTTTGAGAGACTAACATGAGAGTAGCTGGCGATGACTGGTAAACAGCCCTAGGGTCATGGTCACCAGAGGTCTGGATGCATGGTGGAGTTAGCCTAATGTCCTAGAAATAACGTTTGCTGAGGGGAAGTGACCATAGTTGTTATTTAAGGGCAAATGCAACTTCATAGAAAGAGGGACCAGGAGAATCCAGGGGAGACAGAAAAGGCTAGGTATTTTAGAGAGGAATGTCATGCAAAGAACTTTGAAAGCATTCTAACCATTAATCTCTGGTTTGATTGTACTTGTCAATGCTAGTAAAGACAACAACAGTAATGAAGGGCTGGGGAGGCGGCTCAGTTGGTAAAAGAGCCGCACAAGCATGGGGGCTCAAGTTCAGATCCCCAAGACTCAGGTCAAAAGCTGGGTACAGTAGCACAGTGGCTTAGAAGCCCAGCATGGGGAGTAGAAACAAGACGGTCTCTGGGAGTCACCGGCCAGCCAGTGTACCCAAAATGGGGAGCCGTGGGTCCCAAAGACAGGTTGACCATAGGTCTTCACATACATGTGAACCCACAGGTGGGTACGGGCACAGATCTGCACATGTGACAAACTAAACAACACAGGTCTTATTTCCTCCTTCCTAATCATTATTATTAAGAACAATTTTAAACTGCCTTTGTTCATCCCCATGGGAATCAGCATAAGAAGCAAAGTAGTCACTGCACCCAAACAATCCCTAGCTTGTTAAAAAAAAAAAAAAAAAAAAAAAAAAGGTACTTTCAGGTTTTTAGAAGCAAAGAAACCTCAAGATTCTATTGTTCCTATTAACTGGATGAGGTTTTTCTCAGTCCTGTTTCTTTCCTTTGACCAAAAACATTAGTTGGTCGTTTATTTGTTTGCTCAGTGTGTACACGTGCAGATGGTACACATGTGGAGACCAGAAGACAAATGACAGAAGCTGGGTCTGTCTTTCTAGCACGTGGGCTCCGGGGAGCACACTCAGGTTACCAGGCTCTGCAGCAAGTGCTGTAACCCCTCAAGCCTTCTTGCTGGCCCCTGTAGACTCTTTACAGAAACCTAAAACTAGTCAAATGAACTTCTGGTTGCTCTGCTTTGTATCCTCAAGAACTCAGCAGGTTGCCTTCCTTGCATTGTCTAGCCAGTGGCGTGCTTTTCGCTTTGGTGTTTTCAAGATATTGACAGTAAACATTACATATCTCTAGGTAATACATTTTTAAGGCACAACCACCATACAGCCATCACATTCAAATTAGCCATCACTCAGTGTTAGCTAACACGGTTGTCCCAGATACTTCAGAGATAGATACCCTTTGGAATCTATCTCATGGCTCTGCACCAACTCCCTATAGATGCTCAAGTTCGCAGATGTTCAAAGCCCTTACGTAAAATGCTGGAGTGTGTGCACGTAACCTATGTGCAGTCCCATGCGCCCAACCTCTGTGTCACGTACAGTATAATGGCACAATGTGAGTGCTATGCAAACACTGGTATTGTTGAGAGAACCACAAACACCATCAGAAAAGCCTGCCCGCATTCGGTCCTGACCCACGCTGTGTGAGTCTTTGTGGCCTTGTGATGGACGACTCCGCAGATGTGCCTCTCTGTCATCATGGTGTGGGTCCTGCACGTAGTTTATTGAGATCACAGGTGACCCCAGGCCACAGCTTGCACTCCTGCCTCTGCTCCTGAGTCTCCTTTTCTCTTTTTTAAAAATGTGACTGACTACTTAAGACAAACTGGGTCTTTTGTGCTTCAAGATGGCAAAAAGCCTGTGACTTAGAAAGGATCTCTCCACAAGCGATTATAACTTCCACATAAGTGAAGAACAATAAATCAGTTGGAAGCTTAGGAGTTCACCCCCCACCACTCCCATACTAATAATGCTAATAAACACTCTTTGTTTCAGAAACACCCCACAGGGATTCTGAAACACTCTGAAGGGCTTGCATCCCATTCTCAAATGAAGATGTGGGACCTGTTGCCAATTTGAGCCATGCAGAACCCACGGGCCCTGCTAGAAACATCTGGAGCAGAACAAAGGTTTTTTTTTGTTTTTTTTTTCAATTTAATTTCGAGTGAAATTCAATCTATGTTTAAAAGGTACAAACAAGATATACAGGTTTTTATTTATCTCAGACTTCAGGGCACCTCCACGTAAACACAATGGAGAAGGGACTTAGAGCCCTCCTGGGTCTCCAAGAGATGAACACTGCCACGTCATAAGTAACCTACCTGACTTTCTTCTGACCGGGAGGCATGTTAGGGCATATGAGAGATGTCAAGGAATTCAGGTGTGTACACACAGAGCTTCCGTGTGTTGAGACAAAGCCAGAGAGGTAACATAGCAACATTGTCCAAATATAACCAAATGTAGAACATGCCGCAGGATTGAGAAGGTCACTGCTGTGACTGAGGACACAGAAGCTAGTCAGATGGCAGCACAGGGAACCCTTAATAACACATCCAATGTGGGATAGAACATGCCCACAGGTCAGTCTGATGGAGGCAGCTCTTCATCTGAAGTTGATCTGTCCGCATGTTCAAGCTGACAACCAAGATCAGACACCCCAGAAACTGAAGAAACAGCCACAAGCCCTTTCATCACTAGTGAGCCATCATGACCGTGTCCCTTGGTAGAACCGAATTCAGCCACCAAATTCATGATCTCAGGAACCTTCTTCCTGTGACTTTCTGTAGAGATGACTATTTAATACCAGCATCTAAGTTGTCATATCCACCCAAGGTCCAGCCTCAACTGTGAGATCTTGCAGGGAAGGGCTTTGTTTTTGCACAGAGGCCCCTTTTGAAGTAGGATATGAAGTGCCAAGATTTCTTGTTCTTATTACACCATCCCTCCGAAGATGGGAAGTCCTCCCCCGCCCCCCCGCCGCTGCAGGATCCTTCTGAGGTGGTACAAGTCTCTTAAAAGATACTCATAGTCTTCCAGAATCCCCAGTGAAGAGACAAACATCTTCCTATCCCATGACCACCATTATGAAGGGGTGTTTGTGACCCAAGAGGAGTAGAGCTCTGCTTAGTCCCTGGAGGCAAAGATCAAAGCCATTGGGACTGGCTGGTGGAAAGGTTATTCTGAGGGACGGTGTTAGATTTGGCTTTTTGCTGAGTTTTACTCTTTATCTCAGACATGTTAGTGCCTGCGTTCTGACAACCTGTCTCTGCCTTCTCAAGATTTAAAGGGCCAAGGGCTGCTATCTTGTGTGGGGGTTCTGCCTCCTGGTATTCATGGATGACAGCATTTGCACAGAGACACCAGCTAAGACCTCTGGGGACCAGACAGAGCCCATTCTGTCCCCTCTTTACCATAGATTTTCTGTTACTCCCAGCCACATGCTATTGACCCCTGGAGTGACCCTCACGTGGCTCCCTAGAGCAGATTTTTATGCCTTATGCAATGGTCCATTGACTTGAGGTTAAGTCCATATAAAATAACCTAACACTATTGGATCCTGAGGGATCCTTAACTTCTTGGTCACGTTTCTTATATTTAAATGGAGGGAGAGAGGGATGGGGAGAATATCGTGGAAGTGTAAAGGGTGGATCTTTGAAACCCATAAAAATGTCATAAAAGCGAACTAAGGGGCTGGGACAATGGCCGCTGTTAAAAGAACTTGCTGCTGTAGCAGAAGACCCAGGTGCAGTTCCCAGACCCATGCGGCAGCTCACAACCAGTGGTAGAGCCAGCTTCAGGGATCTGATCCCGTCTTCTCCCTGCTTCAGGCATTCACATACATGCGGCATACACTCATACGTACACATACATAAAACTAAACTAGAAACTGGGACATTGAGGTGACTGCAGGGAGAGGTAGAATTCTTGGGGACACAATGAGAAATGAGAAAGGTTTTGGGCCTCGAAGTAGACAGTGGAAAAGAAAATGGAATCTGGATCTCCTATATCCCAGGCCAAGCCTCAGGTTCTGAAGTTCGTCTTAAACTTCTAGTCCTCCTGCCTCTACCCCCCCAGCTTTTAGATATTGAACATGTGCCACAATGCCCAGGGCTAATAATGAAACCCAGGGCTCCAACATGAAATGCAAGCACTCTTCCAAGTGAGCTATGTTCCCAACCCTGACATTCCTGTACCTAGATGAATGTACATCAGAAAGCAGTTGTCTTAGTCATGGTTTCTATTCCTGCACAAACACCATGACCAAGAAGCACGTTGAGGAGGAAAGGGTTTATTCAGCTTACACTTCCACATTGCTGTTCATCACCAAAGGAAGTCAAGACTGGAAGCCAAGCAGGTCAGGAAGCAGGAGCTGATGCAGAGGCCATGGAGGCATGTTACTTACTGGCTTTCTTTCTTATAGAATCCAAGACTACCAGCCCAGGGATGGTACCACCCACAAGGGGCCCTCTCCCCTTGATCACTAGTTGAGAAAATGCCTTACAGCTGGATCTCATGGAGGCATTTCTTTCTCTGTAATAACTCTAGCTTATGTCAAGTTGACACAAAAACGAGCCAGTATAGCAGTTTACAAGCTGAATATGTGAAATGACATTACTGATGGGTACCTTCCATATTAAAATGATAGCTCTTAAACACACATAATAGAAGATAATTTCAGATTTCCCCAGTTTTCCATTGTAGCAGAAACAGAATGTGACATCAGCCAGTCCACAGACTGCTGATTCATTTCTTTTTTCTTTAATTTTTTTTAGCTTAAAGTTCTTTTTTTTTTTTTTACTGATGTTATTGGATATATTTTATTTACATTTTGAATGTCATCTCCTTCTATGAGGATGTTCACCCACCCCAACCCACCTCCCCACCCTGACTTCCCCTACACTGCAGCATCAAGCCTTGGCAGGACCAAATTGATGCCCAACAAGACCATCCTCTGCGACATGTGCAGCCGGAGTCACGGGTCTGTCCATGTGTACTCTTTGGATGGTGGTTTAGACCCTGGAGCTCTGGTTGGTTGGTATTGTTGTTCTTATGGGGTTACAAACCCCTTCAGCTTCTTTAATTCTTTCTCTAACTCCTCCATTAAGGACCCTTTTCTCAGATCTATGGTTGATTTGAGCATCTGCCTCCATATTTGTCATGCTCCGACAGAGCCTCTTAGGAGACAGCTATATCAGGCTCCTGTCAGCATGCACTTCTTGGCATCAGCAATAGTGTTTGGGTTTGGTGGCTGCGTATGGATGGGATGAATCCCCAGCTGGGGCTGTCTCTGGATGGCCTTTCCTTCAGTTTCTACTTTGTCTTCATATTTCCTCCTGAGAATATTTTTGTTCCCCCTTCTAAGAAGGACTGAAGCATCCGAAGTTTGATCTTTTTTCTTCTGAAGCTTCATGTAGTCTGTGAATTATATCTTGGGTATTCTGAGCTTTTGGGCTAATATCCACTTACCAGTGAGTACATACCATGGGTGTATTTTTGTGATTGGGTTACCTCAGTCAGGATGATATTTTCTAGATGCATCCATTTGCCTAAGAATTTTATAAACTCATTATTTTTAATAGCTGAGAAGTACTGCATTGTGGAAATGTACCACATTCTCTGTGTTCGTTCTTCTGTTGAAGGACATCTGGGTTCTTTCTAACTCCTGGCTATTATAAATAAGCCTGCTATGAACATAGTGGAGCACGTGTCCTTGTTGTAATTTTGGGGCATCTTTTGGGTATATGCCAGGAGTGCTATAGCTGAGTCCTCAGGTAGTACTATATCCAATTTTCTGAGGAACTGCCAGACTGATTTCCAGAGCAGCTGTACTAACTTGCAATCCCAACAACAATGGAGGAGTGTTCCTTTTTCTGCACATCCTCGCCAGCATCTGCTGACACCTGAGTTTTTGATCTTAGCCATTCTGACTAGTGTGAGATAGAATCTCAAGGTTGTTTTGATTTGCATTTCCCTAATGACTAAGGATGATGAACATTTCTTTAGGTGCTTCTCAGCCATTTGATATTCCTCAGTTGAGAATTCTTAGCTCTGTACCCCATTTTTTAATAGGGTAATTTGATTCTCTGGAATCTAACTTCTTGAGTTCTTTGTATATATTGGAAACTAGCCCTGTATCAGATGTAGGATTGGCCAAGATCTTTTTCTCATTCTGTTGGTTGCTATTTTGTCCTATTGACAGTGTCCTTAGCCTTACAGAAGCTTTGCGATTTTATGAGGTCCCATTTGTGAATTCTTGATCTTACAACATAAGCCATTGGTGTTCTGTTCAGGAAATTTTCTCCAGTGCTGATGTGTTCAAGGCTCTTCCCCACTTTCTCTTCTGTTGGTTTGAGCGTGTCTGGTTTTATGTGGAGATCCTTGATCCATCTGGATTTGAGCTTTGTACAGGGAGATAAGTATGGATCAATTTGCATTCTTCTACATGCTGACCAACAGTTAGATCAGCCCCATTTGTTGAAAATGCTATATTTTTTCCCACTGAATGGTTTTTAACTCCTTTGTCAAAGATCATGTAACCATAGGTGTGTGGGTTCATTTCTCCATCTTCAATTCTATTCCATTGATCCACCTGCCTTTCTCTGTACCAAGTCCATTCGGTTTTAATCACTATTGCTCTGTAATACATCCCTGTAATAAGGTCAGGGATGTGATTCCCCCAGAAGTTCTTTTATTGTTGAAAATAGTTTTTGCTATTTTGTTATCCTAAGTTTTGTTATTCCAAATGAATTTGCAAATTGTTCTTTCTAGTTTAATAAAGAATTGAGTTGGAATTTTGGTGGGGATCCCATAGAATCTGTAGATTGCTTTTGGGAAAATGGCCATTTTTACTATATTAATCCTGTCTATCCATGAGCATGAGAGATCCTTCCATCTTCCAAGATCTTTTTTTCATTTCTTTCTTCAGAGACTTGAAGTTCTTGTCATACAGATCTTTCACTTGCTTGGTTAGAGTCACAACAAGGTATTTTATATTATTTGGGACTATTGTGAAGGGCATCATTTCCCTAATTTGTTTCTCAGCCTGTTTATCCTTTGAGTAGAGGAAGGCTACTGATTTGTTTGAGTTAATTGTATATCCAGCCACGTTGCTGAAGTTCTTTATCAGGTTTAGGAGTTATCTGGTGGAATTTTGGGGGGTCATTTAAGTATACTATCATATCATCTTCAAATAGTAATATTTTGACTTCTTCCTTTCCAATTTGTATCCCTTGACCACCTTTTGTTGTCTAATTGCTCTGACCAGGACTTCCAGTAGTATGTTGAATAGGTAGGGGGACAGTGGGCAGCCTTGTCTAGTCCCTGATTTTAGTGGGATTGCTTCAAATTTCTCTCCATTTAGTTTGATGTTGGCCACTGGTTTGCTGTATATTGCTTTTACTATGTTTAGGTATCGGCCTTGAATTCCTGACCTTTTAAAGACTTTAACATGAAGGGGTGTTGAATTTTGTCAAATGCTTTCTCAGCATCTAATGATCATGTGGTTTTTCTTTGAGTTTGTTTATATAGTGGATTATGTTGATAGATTTCCATATATTGAACCATCCCTGCATCCCTGGTATGAAGCCTACTTCATTGTGATGGATGATCATTTTTATGCGGTCTTGGATTCAGTTTGCAAGAATTTTATTGAATATTTTTGCATTGATATTCATAAGGGAAATCGGCCTGAAGCTTTCTATCTTTGTTGGATCTTAGTGTGGTTTAGGTATAAGCATAGTTGTGTCTTCATAGTAGGAATTAGATAGTGGTCCTTCTGTTTCTATTTTGTGGAATAGTTTGGAGAGTATTGGTATTAGGTCTTCTATGAGGTATGTTAGAATTCTGCACTAAATCCATCTGGTCCTGTGCTTTTTTTGGTTGGGAGACTTTTGATGAGTACTTCTATTTCTTTAGGGGTTATGGGACAATTTAGATGGATTATCTGTTCCTGGTTTAACTTTATATCTGGAATGTCTAGAAAATTGTCCATTTCATCCAGATTTGCCAGTTTTGTTGAGTATAGGCTTTTGTAATAGGATCTAGTGATTTTTTAAAATTTCCTTAGTTTCTCTTGTTATGTCTCCCTTTTCATTTCTGACTTTTTTTAATTTGAATACTGTATCTGTACCCTCTGGTTAATCTGGCTAAGGGATGGTTTTCTCAAAGAACCAAATCCTGGTTTTGTTGATTCTTCTTTTAAAATTCCAAAATTATTACCATTTTATTATAATTCTAAGACCAATGATTTTTCATTTCAGTGTTATACTCATGCAGGGTAAAACAATACTTTATCTATTAGAAATGCTACAAGATTTTCTATGCTTTCTACAATTAAGCATGCTCAGTAAGATTTTAAAAAGTTTACTGGGTAACTTTATAGCACTTACACATAATATTTAATGTTGGTAATAAACACAATATTCTACTTCTTGCTATTTAGCAGTAACAAGACTAATTCCTGAAGACACGCAGTACAACCATAAATAGATTCTCTCATCAATATGATGGCCTTGGCATCTTAATATATTGTTTACTTTAAGTCTACTTAGTAAATAAAAACAACTGAGGATGAGCAATAGGTTCATATAAAGGAAATATAAATAACCACTCACAATGTCATTTTTACCTCACTTGTAATAAAAATTTAAATGTGATATATCACTTTTCAGTTATAGTTATTCAATACAAGGAAAGAGCAACAAAAACCAGCAAACCAATCTTCAGATAATAAGCCAGTAGTTCCTGCACTTGGGTCAGAGGGCACGCGTGGTGTGGAGCACAAGTGCAGTTCTTCAGGAGCTGTTTGTTTAAACCCTTTGAACCAATCACCCCACTTCTACCAACTGGATGCAGGACATAAGAATGTCTCTCAAATGCCACAGTAATGACACAGACAACTGAAACTCCTAACACGGAAACGAGGGCCCTGTGGTACATATTCCTCAACCATAGCAGCGTGATGTCAATGAATCTTTCCCAAACCACAAAAAGTATACTGGTTTGAATATGGCCCAGGCAATGGCACTATTAGGTGTGGCTTTGTTGGAGGAAGTGTGTCACTGTGGGGATGGGCTTTGAAACCTTCCTCCTAACCACTTGGGAGCCAGTGTTCTCTTAGCTTCTTTCAGAACAAGAAGTACAACTCTCAGCTCCTTCAGGGCCATGCCTGCCTGGATGCTGCCATGCTTCCTGCTATGATAATGGACTGAACCTCTGACCTGTAAGCCAGCCTCAATTAAATGTTGTCCTTATAAGACTTGCCTTGGTCATGGTATCTGTTCACAGCAATGAAACCCCAAGTAAGACAATAGGCTTAGTCTTTTCTCTCCAACAGTCTACTTTTGACAGTGGTTAAAAAAAAAAAAAAAAAAAAAAAAAAAAAATCAGACACACCTGAGTTGATAGAATCTCTGGGGGCTAATTTATCATGGATAAAACGAATGTTACAAATTTATAAAGATAAAGATATAATCTGAAAGTCCCAGAAGCAGTTTGTGTTACTGCAGTCAAGGCAAAATGAGTATTGTAATACTGAAAACTTAAGTCTTGTGCTATGTCCCAAACAAATGTCATACAAGATAGTAACTTAACCAAGTTTATGCAGCATAAATAGTTATAAAGGACAAATATATGTTCCTACTTTTAGAAAATATAATATGAATTAGTTTGCAACAAAAATTTCTGGAACGATAACAGAAATCTTATAGTAGTTCTCTGAAAATTAAGGTAAAATGCTTGCCTTCAGCATGTTTACACTTTGTTTCTTTCTTTCGAAAATGCACATTTATCCTTGGAAGATTCTGTCATCATTTCTATTAATTACAAATCTGGGAGGAAGAAGTAAACATACCCAATGGAGCCACTGAACTGGAAATGTGTTCTTAAAAAGCATTTGTGTCTTTAAAAATGTTTTGTCAGATAAAATGTCATCACATCAGGCAATTTATTTCAGTGAATACACAAGATCACCCTTTTCATTTAATTTCCTTACTCAGAGAATCCTATCATGACTTGGTACCATTTTGTATTAGAATTTCTTCTGAGAAGCAAAAACAGTCCCAAAATGAAGGATCCTCAGGTGTCATGGGAACAGCAGATGCTATCAAATCATTAAAGTTAAGAACGGTAAACTGCCTCTGGGATGGCTTAGAATCATCTTGATATGATACACCATCAGGCTTCCTAAGAGCCACTGCAACAAAATGGTGTTCATCTATTTTGCTTTCCTCAAAGTCCCATTCTTTTTCTTCTTCCCCATCCAAAATCAAACGTGTTTCTTTATAAATCTGGCCAATGTCCATGTTTAATGGAGATACGTCAAATTCAAGCCGCTGCATCTCAAATCCCAATCCAACACCAGTGGCTTTTATGAAGCTTTCTTTCAGTGCCCAATGCCGGTAAAACATATCCAGTTGAGTCCATTCATCATTAAAACTTCTGATTGTTTCCCACTCCTTGTTGGTAAACTTTCTTTCCATAATATGAAAGAATTCTGGAATCGAACCACGACCTGGGAAACTAGTCTTCATGATATCGATGCCAATTTGTAGCTCAGGTTCTGCAGCAAGAACTGCATAGTCGCCTTGATGAGAGATGCTAAAGTTGAAATTGGGATAGGGATTCAACGAATCTTTCACAAGAACCGGCTTTCCCTTTGAAGTTCTCTGCAGACGAATATGATCCCAAGGGATATTCAATTTCTCTGCAACTAATTTCCTTATCATCAGACGACCGGCCATGGCCGCCTTGGCGTCGCGGGCAAACACGAACTGCCCGATGCGCTGCTTCTCCTCGGGCTGAATCGACCGCACCGCCAGAAGCCATTCAGCTCGACTTGGCAGCCAGGTGCCGCAGGAGAAGGCCCAGCGAACCCCCTCCATGGATGGCACCAGGCGCAGCCTCTTGGTGGGGAACACTATACATCCAGCTTGGACCACGGATTCTCAGGCCAGGTAGAGCAGCCTTGGACGTAGCCACGCCCCCTTGACCACAGAGTCCTCACAAAGGAGCAGCGCCTCCCAACAAACGTTGCCAGGCTCCACCCCTTTTCAGGCTTCTGTTGGAAGTAGCTGGGAGGTTTCACAGACCTCCCAACCCCCACCTTTAGTCCAAGGTTGCACGTGGGGGCGTGGCCTGACAATGCTCTCTGGTTGATTCTTTTTATAGTTCTTATTGTACTTGGTTGTTTCAGCCCTGAGTTTGATTATTTCCTGCCATCTACTCCTCTTGGGTGTATTTGCTTCTTTTTGTTCTAGAGCTTTTAAGTGTATGCTTTCTGCAGTTTCTTTTTGGAGACACTTGAAGCTCTGAGTTTTTTCTCTTAGCACTGCTTTCATTGTGTCCCATAAATTTGGGTATGTTGTGCCTTCATTTTCATTAAATCCTAAAAAGTCTTTAATTTATTTCTTCCTTGACCAAGTTGTCGTTGAGCAGAGCATTTTTCAGCTTCCGTGTATCTGTGGGCTCTCTGTCGTTTTGTTGTTATTGAAGACCAGTCTTAGTCCATGGTGATCTGATAGGATGCATAGAATTATTTTAATCTTCTTGTATCTGTTGAAGCCTGTTTTGTGATTGATTATATGGTCAGTTTTGAAGAAGGTACCGTGAGGTGCTGAGAAGAAGGTATATTCTTTTATTTTAGGATGAAACGTTCTATAGATGTATGTTAAATCTATTTGGTTCATAAGTTTTGTTAGTTTTACTGTGTCTCTGTTTAGTTTCTGTGATCTGTCCATTGATGAGAGTGGGGTGTTGAAGTCTCCCACTATTATTGTGTGAGGTGAAATGTGTGCTTTGAACTTTACTAAGGTTTCTTTTATGAATGTAGGTGCTCTTGCATTTAAAGCATAGATATTCAGAATTAAGATTTCATCATGGTGGATTTTTCCTTTTAGGAGTATGAAACAAGCTGAAGTAGCCATTCTAATATCGAATAAAATAGACTTTGAATCAGAAGTTATCAAAAAAGATATTAGAATGGCTACTCCAGCTTGTTTCTTGGGACCATTTGCTTGGAAACTTGTCTGTCTTTGTCACCGAGGTGTGAATCCTCCTTATGAATCTATCCTGTTATTCTGCGTCTTATTGGGGAATTGAGTCTATTCATGTTGAGAGATATTAGGAACCAGTGATTGTTATTTCCTGTTATTTTTTGCTGTTAGTGGTGGAATTGTTTGTGTGGCTGTCTTTTTTTTAGGTTAGTTGAAAGAATATTACTTTCTTGCTTTTTCTAGAGCTTAGTTTCCCTCCTTGTGTTATGAGTTTTCCATTTTTTTTCCTTTGTAGGGCTGAATTTGTGAAAAGATATCGTGTAAGTTTCTCCATCTATTTTAATTGAAAGTTTTGCTGGATATAGTAGCCTGGGCTGGCATTTGTGGTCTATTAGGATCTGTATGACATCTGCCCAGGATCTATCTTTCATAGTTTCTGTTGAGAAATCTGGTGTGATTTTGATAGGTCTGCCTTTGTATGTTATTTAACCTTTTTCCCTTACTGCTTTTAATATTCTTTCTTTGTTTTATGCATTTGTTGTTTTGATTATTATGTGATCTGAGGAATTCCTTTTCTGGCCCAAAATATTCTGAGTTCTGCAGGCTTCTTGTACGTTTGTGAGCATATTTTTTTTTAGGTTAGGGAAGTTTTTTTTTTTTTTAATAATTTTATTGAAGATATTACTGGACCTTTAAGTTGGGAATCTTCCTTCTCTTCTATACCTATTATCCTCAGGTTTGATCTTCTCATTGTGTCCTGGATTTCCTAGGTGTTTTGGAGTTAGAGCATTTTGCATTTTCTTTGACAGTTATTTCAATGTTTTCTATGGTATCTTCTGCACCTGAGATTCTCTTCCATCTCCTGCATTCTGTTGGTGATGCTTGCATCTATGATTCCTGGTCTCTTTTCTAGGTTTTCTATCTACAGGGTTGTCTCCCTTTGTGCTTTCTTTATTGTTTATATTTCCATTTTTGTTGATCCTGGATGATTTTCTTCAATTCCTTCACTTGTTTGCCCATGATTTCCTGTAATTCTCTAAGGGCTTCTACCTGATTTTTTTTTTTTTTTTTTTTTTTTTTTTTGTTTGTTTGTTTAATGGGGTTATTTATGACCTTCTTAAAGTCCTCTAACATTATCATAAGTTGTGATTTCAAATAAGAAACAGTATGTTGGGGTATTCAGGACTTGCTGTGGAGGTGGGAACTGGGTTCTGATGATGTCATGTGGCGTTGGTCTCTATTGCTTATGTTCTTGGACTTGCCTCTTGCCCTTACCACCTAAGAAACTTGCAGGCAGCTTTCAGAGGCTATGTTATCAGCTACTATATTTTTGGAAAAGTCAGTAAACTTCATTTTCTAGAGCAGTTTTGAGTTCATAGCAAAACTGAATGGAAAAAGTGGAGACAGTTCTCATATGTTCCCTGTCTGCAAATACACACAAAGTCTCCCCTGGCCAATGAGCATCCTATACCACATCCATTAAACTGCTGGTCCTGCCCTAGCACATCTCTATCACCCAACATCCATAGTTCGTGCTCGGGCTCACTCTTGGTTTTGTACCTTTAATATGGGCCACACCTTCTGCTAGAGACCTACATAAGGACATTGGAAGAAAGAAGACTATTCTTTGCCTGCTTGCCTTGTGGGGCTGAGCAACTACTAGATCCTTGGACTTGCATTCACAGCCACTGCTGACCATTGTTGGGGAGTTGGACACAGACTAAGTCATTAAAAAATCCCCATATTACATAGAGACTACCCATAAGTTCTGTGACTCTAGAGAGCCCTGACTAATACATATGTCGTATGGATTTCAGCAAATATATAAGCATGGCTTCCTACCACCAAGGATCACGTTGCGTATTTTTACTGACCTCAAAATTCTCCACACCACCTGTTCCTTCCTCCTCCCCACTAACCCCTGGAAGCTAACAATGTAGATTTTCTGGAATGTCAAATAGGATGACTCAGGCTTTAACAGTTATGAATCTGCTATATGTACCCAAATGCATGTTTTGGGTGTACATAAGTTTTCATTCTATTAGATACCAAGGAGTACATTGCTAGACCGTCTGGCAAGAGAATGCTTATGTCTCTAACTAAACGGCTGCCAGCAGTTGTACCGTTGTGCATTCCTGCCAACACTGACTTAGAGTTTGTGTTGCTCACTGTCTTTACCGGCACTTGGTGGCTGAGTGTCTTAGATTTAGGCTATTGTAGTCGATGTGTGGTAATAACTTGAATCCATGACAACATGATGTTGGCCATCTTTGTACAGGCTTATTTGCCTCTGGTATGTTTTATTAATAACTTGTATTTTCAGATCTTCCATCCATTTTTAAGCCAGGTCATTTTTTTCTATTAATAAGTTTTAAGGGCTTTGTCTTCTAGCTAATTATTTGTGATATGTAGATCACATAAGTATGTCTTCCCAGTTTGTGCCCTGTCTTGTTTTCTTAGCATTTTTTTTGCAAAGAACTTACTTTGATTTTATTTATTTGATTTATATTTAAATACAAAGAATATCTTACCACCTATTTCATAAATCACATAGCTATATATCTTTTATTTCTTCTTAGTAGATCAGCCCTTTAATTTTTTTAGGGTATAATCATGGCACAAAAGAATGGATTTTGTCTTAATCTGATACCATGTTTTTATCCTGCCTCCTGATAGGTAAACACTTGTTACTTCTCCAGTCAAGTCTTATCTTTTTAAAGGGTAGAGCCACATACGAGATGAAACATGTTTGCAGTTATGAGCCTGGATTAATTTATTTAACATGATGATCTGCTATTCTGTATATTTTCCTGGAAATGATGCAATGCCTGAGGAATACTGTGTTGTACATAAGCGAGTGTACATGCATGTGTGTGCATGCACACATACAAATGCAAAACATGGATTTGGGTAGATATAGCCAGATTCATAACTGTTAAAACCTAGCCCTTCCTATTTGACATTTTAGAAAATTCAAAGGTTATTCAGAGTGTGTGTGTGTACACATTTTTCTGTGATGGTTTGTATATGCTCAGCCCAGGGGTTAGCGCTATGCTATTGATAGTGTGGCCTTGTGGAAGTAGGTGTATCACTGTGGGCCTTAAGACCCTCCTCCTAGCTGCCTGGAAGTCAGTATTCTGCTAGCAGCCTTCAGTTCTGCCTTATCAGTGGGTTAACTTCTTGACAGAGTCTTCATCCTATGGAATCATTGTGAAATGATGGAAACTTTTGGAGGTGGGGCCTACTTAAAGGAATTAGTTGTCTTGTCCTTGGAGGCCATGTCTTTCCCAAGTTCTTCCCTGTTTTCCCCATTTCCTGGGTTCTGTGAGGTGAATGACCCTGTTCCTCCAGTTTCTTCCACCATGGTGTCCGGACTCACCATTGTCCAGAACATAATTACCCAAGTGCCCATGGACTGAAAAGAATCTCTCCTTCTTTTAAATCATGTCTTGTACTTGTTACATTGATGACCTGTATGATGGGTTGTATATCCTTGGCCCAGGGAGTGGCACTATTAGGATGTGTGGACCTGTTGGAGTAGGTGTGTCACTATGGACATGGGCTTTGAGACCATTGTCCTAGCTGCCTGGAAGCCAGTATTCACCTAGCAGCCTTCAGATGAAGATTTAAAACTCTCAGCTCTGCCTGCACCATTTCTGCCTGGATGCTGCCATGCTCCCACTTTGATGATACTGGACTGAACCTCTGAACCTCTGAGCCAGCCCCAATTAAATGTTGTCCTTATAAGAGTTGCCTTGGTCAGGGTATCTATTCACAGCAGTAAAACCCTAACCAAGACAATATCTCATGCCATATTTTCTTAGTTCATCTTTTGATAGTATCTATCATCTAACCCTTGGCTGCTGTGGGAAACTACTAGGATAAAGATGGATATACAAGTACCTGTTGCATGCTGCTTGGATTCTTTCTGATTTGTAGGGCTGTCATAGCTAGATCATAGGAGAGCTACACTAGTTTGCACTTTTACTAGCAGTGTGCAAAGGTTCTTCCCTGTCACATAGCACTCACATCCTCATGAACACTTTCTGCTGCTTTCTTGGTGGTCCTCATTCATTCCAAATGGGATAAAATGAAATTTCAATGTTGTCTTGATTTACATTTATTTCTTTGGATAAGGACATTAAACATTTTCATGAGTTTATTGGCCATATGTAGTCTTTTAAGAAATGCCTGATTCATTATTTACCTATTTATTTATTGGATTATTTGAGACTGTGGTAGTTTGAATAGGAATGACTCCCACAGAGTCATGTATTTGAATAGCTGCTCATTAGGGGAGTAGTGCTATTTGACAGGAATTAGAAGGTGTGGCCTTGTTAGAAGAAATGTGGGGGTATGCTTTGAGGTCTCAAAAGCATAAGTCAGCTTGAATCTCTCTCTCTCTCTCTCTCTCTCTCTCTCTCTCTCTCTCTCTCTCTCTCTCTCTCTCTCTCTCTCTCTCTGCCTGCTCCCTGCAATTCCAGATACAGAATTCTCAGCTCCTCCTTTAGCACCATGTCTGCTTGCATGCTACCTTGCTTCCCACCATGATGACTGAAACTCTAAATTGTAAGCAAGCTCCAGTTAAATGGTTTTCCTAAGAGTCACTGTGGTCATGATGTCTCTTTAATGCAATAGAACTTTGATTTTAAAAGTGGCTTGCATATTCAGTTTTTTGGGCTCTATATATTCTAAGTGTCAACCCCTTCGAAAAATCACAGCCAGAAAAGCCTTTTCTCTCACTCTGTGAGCTGTCTCTTCACTCGTTGTCATGCAGATTTTTCAACTCCTAATCCTCAAGTGTGGACTTTGCAAGGTGTGCTGGTTTGAATGAAGAGTGACACTAATAGGAGGTGTGGCATGGTTGGAGAGCTTGTATCACTGGGGGCGGGCATGGAGGTTTAAAATGTTCAAGCCGGGCCTACCCAGAGTTGCTCTCTTCCTGCTGCCTGTCAGTCCAGATGTAGAACTCCTTCACCAGCACCAGGTCTGCTGGCTTGCTGCCTGCCCCTGCTGTGACAACAATGGACTAAACCTCTGAAACTGCAAGCAAACCCCAGGCAAGTGTTTTCCTTCATAGAGTTGCTGTGGTCATGGTGTCCCTTCACAGCAATAGAAACCCTAAGACAGGACCAGGATCAAAGACATATACCAGGTCAGGTCCTATTTACTTCTGTGCTTTGTTCTGTTTTGTCTGCTAATCCATATTACTCTGTGGACTTAGTCTGAGCAAGTCAGATTCCTTTCTTAGCATATAAATTACAAGTTGTAGTTTCTAGTAGCTTCATAATGGTTCACAGGTATTAGGGTGTCAGAACAAAATAGTCCTCATGCCCATCTCTTGCATTATTGCCATTATTAACTGTACACAGCATGCACACACATTCACATATGTGCATACTCACATGCACAAACTTATATGCACACACACGAGTATACAGCCACACATCCTCACACACCCTGAAGACATGAATAGGACCAAAGCTTTTCACGTCCATTTACTCCTTCTCTGTGTTCTTCATCAAGTTTCTTCCCTATGTACTCTGAGCATCCCATTTCTCCTTCATTTTGAAGGATAATCCCATTAGGTAGAGAATCCTAATTTGGTTGTTTCTCTCCTCTCTTAAATGTCCCACCTCACCCTCTCCTTCCTTGCTCCTATTTTGAGAAGGTGGCATTCTTTTGTGGGGAGAGAGTAAGCCTGGCTAAGATACTTTATTTGATTTTCTGAAATTTGAATGTAACACTCCCAGGTGTGGTGTTTTGGCATTCATCCCATCTGACACTGCCCACACTTCCTGGGTCTGTGGTTTGGTAACTTGGGAAATGCTCTGTGGTAATCGCTTCAAGTATCTGTGTTCCTTCTCTCATTATTTTCTTTCTGGAGTCCTCCTGCTTACATCTTGTAGCCGGTCGTGGGTACTGTGCTTGCACCACAGTCTCCAGTCTTCTTTCCCGCTACAGTCTCCGGTCTTCTTTCCCTTTGCTTTCCAGTTTCAGCAGCATCTACTGTCTTTCCTTACTTATGACCAGTCCACAGTGACAGCACGAAAGGCATCCCTTTATTTCCAATAGTTCTCTTCACCTCTGTCATTGAGAGGTCACTCTATACCTCTAGCTGCCCTGGAGCTCACAGCACACTTCTCCCTCATCCTCCCCCACCCCGGCCACCTCCTTGATCTCTACCATTATTCCAGATTCTTTAATGTTTCTGCCTATCCGCCCCTTAAATATCTGATTTTTTTTTCACTACAGCATATTAATTCCTCTTCTAAAGCCAACATTCTTGCCATATCAGATTCTCCTTGTGATGTGTTGACATTTTCAAGCTGTATTTTTTTTATCTTTTGTTATGTGAGGCGGGTTTTTGTTGAAATGCTGGCATAGGTAAAAGAAACTGTGTACCATATCAGCCATAGTGATCAATAGTGGTCAGAATACACTTTATGAGAAGCAATACTGGGCCTGGGTCTTCTAGGAGTGTGTGACCTTCACACACACACACTTTTTAGTGTCCCTTCCCCTTAGGTAGACCAGAACGGTTCAAGTGAGATATAATTAGGTATTATTATTCCACATAGAAAATTATAGACAACTGTATTTTTCCTTTCTCCTAAGTTGAAGAAGCTCTGGTTAAATGGTTTCTTCTGATTGAAGACACTCTGAAGACACTCTGGATTCTTTCAACGTATTACCTTTTGGACTGGAGAGATAGATGGATAAGTAGTTAAGAAATTATTGCTCTCCCAGAGGACCCAGGCTCGATTCTAAGCTGAGTGGTTCATACCTGCGTGTAACTCTAAACCCTGGGGACCAGACATCCTTTTCTAGATTCACTATCTACACACGTATATGTCACACACACACTTTTTTTCAGCAAAACAGAGCAAGAGAAAACATGGTTGATCGATCAGAACATAAAATGATACTTTTCCTTATTCCCTATGTCAGAAACACTGGGATCTTTATTTTAATATCCATTATGAGAACCTGAAAGTAAACTAACAAAATTATTGTGGAAAAATGCCCTGCATCTGGCCCCTGGAATTTCTGACTCTTAAACTTGTGTGTTCTTTTTGGCACTTTGCCAACTAGAGTGCAGCCATTCTGACACTAATGTTGGCTTCTATCCATGTCTGTGCTCTACTGAGTTATGTCTCTTGGGTCCAACTTATCTCTTCTTCCCAATTTGGGATGTAAGAGTTTGGCCCTGTGATCTTCTCTGGCAGATTTCAGAAGAGTTCATGAATTTAATGTTTTTCCCCTCAGTCCTTTACTTGTTGTTTGAATAAAATTACAACTTCTAATCTACATGATGGACTAAGACAGTAGCATTTCCATGTAAAGATGCATGGTGTCTATGAATGGGCCACATCCAAACTAGACTCCCAAGGTAAAGATGCATTTAATGTGTCTAGTAGACATGCTAAAACACTTGTTTATGTTTTCTCAGATGACTTTAGATTGTGTCAAGTTGACTTAAAACTAGCCAGCATATAATTTATAATTATTCTGAAAAGGAGTGCATAGTTTCAGCAGACTCTGAAAGAGCTCAAGGGCAGAGAAAATGTGAAAAACCCAGTACAAAGGGAGGGAAGTATGGTACCCATCTGATAGGTGGCTGCCACACTATTGGAGGAGATGTTTATTATCCATATGCAAATGAAATACCAACTGCCTCTGTCCCCTTGGATTGGGTACTTTTCTGATGATAGCCTTACAAATTTGCCTGCAGGGTTTCAGGTAGGGGGTTTCAGGTAGGCTGTGGCATCAAGGGTCCATCATCCTTAGACATTACCTACACATCCTTCCCATACATTGCACATCCTTTTTCTTCCTTCCCTGTGGTGGTTGGAATATGTTTGACACCCCCATTCAAATGTGCTCTTATGTTTTTATGCTTTTAATCAGTGTCTTAGTTAGGGTTTTGTTTTGGCTGTGAAGAGACACCATGACCAAGGCAACTCTTATAAAGGTAACCATTTAATTGGGGCTGGCTTATAGTTTCAGAGGTTTGGTCCATTATTATCATGGCAGGAAGCATGGGAAAATGTAGGTAGACATAGTGCTGGAGGAGCTGAGAGTTCTGCATCCTGATCCAAGGGCAGCAAGGAGGATCTCCTCTGCACTGGGTGGAGCTTGAGCCCTAAGAGACCTCAAAGCCCACCTATACAGTGATACACTTCCTCCAACAAGGCCACACCTAGAGCAACAAGTCCACACATCCTAATAGTGCTACTCCCTGTGGGCCAAGCATTCAAACACATTGCCTATGGAGACCAAACCTATTCAAACTATCATGCTCTGTCTCCCCAAATTCCCAGGACTTTGCAGTGTACAGAATGAGTCTCTAAACATCTCCAACTTGCCTGGAGCACACACATCTTCCATCTACCTCCTTAAGAAATGCCTGGCTCTTCTCAACCTATTGGGATGCAGGGCTGGGAAGAAGGGTTAACATTTTCCTTCTCCCACAATAGCATTTTTCTTAATTCCTCCACCCACGTAAGCTTGAGCTCTGGGAGCCAGTCCATCTGCTTGCGTGACCACTGCGCCTCTTCCCTTTGTCCTGCACTGGCCGTCTGACTAGCAGCCCACACTTGTGAACGTTCTTATCATCCCAGCCTACATTTTCCTCTCAGGCCTTTGTGTCCTGCTAACACAGCAACCATATGGATGGTGTACAGAGAAATCTCATCTCCAGTGACCTTTGATGGCACCAGTGTTGTTTACATGTTAATTCCTGCAGGCAGTTAATCACTTCATACATTCCTTCCGTGCCCTTCTATAGGCAGTGTGGTGTAAATGAAAGAGCTTGGGGTTTGTTGCCAGAACACCTAGGTACGTAAGTCTGAGCTCTGCCGTGGATGTGCTGGGGAACTGTGGACAGGTTTGCTTGGTTGTTCTAGGCCCCTAAGTTATCTCAACATTATCGTGAGAGACAGCTGAACCTATATGTGTAAAGCATCCCAGCATAGTGTTTGAACATAAAAAAATAAAATATTCCATCTTTCCAGATCACTTATCCATCACTTTCATTGATGTGTTAGCCTTTGGGTTGTGTGTCCAGCCAAAAATGCCTTTTAATGTGTCTGTTTGGACAATGACTCAATGATGTGTTTTCAAACCCTCTATTTCCACCTTCCTGTTCCGCCAGTTGGCTGGTCCACACCTAACTAGAGATCTTTTGTCCCACTACTCTGGTGTTCCCTGCTGCCACTATGCATTTATCATTTCTGGTATTCCATCTCCCAAGCCATCCCTTTTCTTAGTCAATTCTCTGTCCTGTTCTTTACCACCACCAAGTCTGTCCTTTAACACATCCCCTTGCCTGCTACCATTTTTCTACAGTCTTGCAAAAAGACCTTTGATTCTTATTATGTGCAAAAATAAAGAGGCTCCCAGGTAGAAACTCCAACTTTGCTCCCTATTCCTCAGATGTATCTGCATCCTGCGCTCTTCCTTCGATGAAGAAGAAGCCCCTCTCTCCAGTGAGATGAATTCTTGCTCCTTTATGCTAACTTCAGTCCAACTTGAAGCAGCATGAACAAGGAAGAGCTATGTTCTGTCAGAGGTGTTGTTTGTACGTAATGGTTGGTGGAGGTGGGTTGACTTGGCCTCAAAGCCAGTTGACCTTCATGAATAAACTAGAACCTCTGAAAAGAGCAGCCTCACTCCCATCAGGACCAAATGGAAGAATGGTGGCATGGTTCCGAGAAAGTCATCATGATACCTTACAGAGTGATGGAGTCAAAGCCTATTGGATCCCCTCAAGAAAAACCAAACCAGCCAAGCATGCTCATGCATGCCTTTAATCCCAGCTCTAGAGCAACTGGTGCAGAACACCTGTAGTAAGTTCAAAGGAGACTTAGCTATGTAGTAAGAGCCTGACTTTTTTTTTGTTAATTCTTTTTATAACCAAGTATTTATTACAAATAATAGTTTCTTGACTAGTTCTAAAATTTTCCTAGACATAAAATTGTGAAGTATTTATTCATCAAAGGGATTAGATGGACGTATGGATGGATGGACTGCCAACTCCAGGACCTTTACCATTTCTAACTTGAGTCCTGTATTAACAGTAGATCTGAATGTCAGAGACAGGCTCATTTTTCCAACAAAGAATTTACTTAGAAAAGAAAATGACTCTAAGTTCATCAGACTATTCCAACTACGGAGGCCTCTCCCTCCCCCACCCATTCTCAAAGAGAAAGCAAAAGGAAAATTGAAAGTCTTTCCCTGTTTACCAAGTTTTCCTTTTCTCCTGGGAACATGACATCACCACTGAAAAATGCAACGTGGGAACAGCTGCTGCCTGAGACTACATGGAAGGGTGTCAGTCACGATCTTGTGAGAGCTACCCTAAGTAAAGCTCACACCATGGAAAGGCTCAGATGTTGCTGTAGTGTGTGTGTGTGTGTGTGTGTGTGAGTGTACATGCATGTCCAGGGGAGGTGTCTATAGAAATGGCCTTGGGGGTTACAATGGTCTCCTTGTCAAAGGAGGGGAATCAGGCTGGAGACTCATTAGAGAAAAAAAAAAGTAAGTTACATGCAACACCTAGTGCACCTGAACCCAGACCTTTAATGAAGAATACCAGTGCAATAAACACTTCAGCACGTGTTATCCTTAGCTATGATTTATCAGCTGATGATAAGCCCATTTTATTATTAATACTATGCACCTCCTGATTTGGAGCAGCAAACCCACAGTGAGCTGGACCCTTCCTTGTTGATCAGTTATTGAGAAAATGCCCTACAGCTGGATCTCATGGAGGCATTTCCTCAACTGAGGCTCCTTCCTATCTAGCTTGTGTGAAGATGACACACAAAATCAGCCAGTACATCCATCGACTGAAAACAACCAACCTTCTCATGACATCGAACCTGGCAGCTGGATCTCTTAGAAACCAGATAAGGATGGTCCTACAACCAGGATTTAAAAGTGTTTCATACCCAGTTCTACACAACAAGATCTCATCAAATAGACAAAGATACAAACTGCCCTTCTATATGAGATACTAGACCTATAAAATCCTTAATGTTCATAGCTATTTAATGCCAATCAATATCACCTGGTCTAGCTGGTCCTTAGGAACCCCCATCTTGCCATAACCTCCCTCTCCATCCTCTGACCTCCTAGCCCTCTCCACCTCCCTTGCCATGCCCAGTCACTGGCCTTACTTTACTTTACTAATTAAAATGGGATGGTTCAGTTGGAGTCAAGTAACTAAGCAGCCCTTCTTGGGGAAGTGGAATTAACATTAAAATACAGCTTCAGGACAATCTACAAACATCCAGCAAGTAAAATGGTCTTGTTCATATGAAAAGTTGCTTTCATATTTAACCAATGGTAAATCTAGGTGTATGTCAAAGAGTTGGGAGTTGGTGGATTGTTTGTTTTGAGGCAGGGTCTCACCATATAGTGCCGTCTTTTCCAGAACTTCTAGAGATCTGCCTGCCTCCAGTTCTAAATGTTGGGATTGAATACTTTGATTTGTGCTCATCTTTATGTATCTATATACCCAGGGTCATAATAAAAATTCAAGAAGGCCTACCACTCATTTCACCAATAATCCATGTGTGATATAGATTCCTCTTCTTTACAACAGTCTTCTAGATTTACATGCTGATTCCTTGATGAAATTTAACATTAGCAAAACCTATACTGAAGGCTTTACAGTTAAACTGAGCTCCCAACTGATGAAGAAAACCGGCAGAAAGAGTAACTCAGTGGTTATGACAAATTCATTAGCTTCAGTCTCTGCTGTCAGTAGCCTCCAGCCATGCAATAATTTGACTGAACACTGGGTAGACACTAGTTTGTCTGCCTTACTGGTGACCCTTAGCATAGAGAGCATTCTAAAGAGATTGTCACCAGTGCCCATCTAGGAGATATTTTTATCTATGCAAGATTCTTCAGCCAACACATGATGGCAACTCCTCAGTAAATGAGAGGGGGAAGAGGTCACTATGGGTGGGGGATTTTTATGTCATTAACCCTCCTAAAAGCCCTTGAAATAATCTCCCTGCTGCATCTATTTTCCCGAGTGTCTCAGGTGCTTGCACACAGGTAGTCACTGTGCACCAAATATTAGAAAACACACAAGGAGGCCATCAGATCCCTCAGCTGACATTGTGTCATGACTTGCAGAGTCTGTGCAGAAATCAAACACTTCCAATAGGACAGGAATGCAGAAGCCCTGGTGACCAGCATTTCAGCCAATCTCTCAAGACTGAGAGAGAAGAACCAAGGGAACTTAAAATGCAGTGACTGATGAAATTCTTAAGAAACAAACGATAGACTTTGGTAGTGTAAAAACTTAGTGACAAATAGGCTAGCTTCAGCCATCAGGTAACTTCTCTCCTTTCCATTCTATTAAGGCTCACTGCTAACACTGCTGGGGGGAGGGCTGGTGACCTCCTCTGGTTCTGTGTGCTAGCCTAACCATGAATTATTCATTTCTCAAATCAACTTGTTCAATTTGTGAACAAGCATTACATACACATCACCAAGGACCCAAGAGCCTCAAACTCCTGCTGTTATGGTTTCAGGGTAAGAGTTTCCCTCAGAATAGGCACTACTTGGCTGGATCAACTTCATCTTACACTACCACAAAGCTCCACTTTCCAGTAGTCCATGTACTGACATCACCCACCACAAACTAACATCTGTCCACTACCTCCTTGTTAGGATAAGGGACAGAAGCCACATGAAAGAAGACAAACGGCACAGAAAGCTCAACAAAATCAAAGATAGAGACCACATCTCTTATGCTGGATCCCTCTGATTTCTACTTTCAAATCTTATTTTTTGCCAACCAAAAATTCTGCCTCTTGCCCCTAGTTTTCAAGAGAACAGCAAGCCCTACCTCGAGTCCAGTTTCTAGTGTGCCTGATGTGAGGTTAAAGGCTGAATTCTAGGTGTTGGGAGGAATTGTTTAGCTGCTGAAGGGAGCTTTTCCAAGTATTTGGTAAATAGAATTTAGAATCAAGTCTCCAATAAGCAGAAGGTATAATGTTCTTCCTCAAGTTTCTGCTTGTGCTGGTGACATTATTTGTCATCTTCTTGTGCCACTACAACAAACCTGCCACTGGATGTTAGAAGTCCATCAGGATCTGGCATTAGTATCCTACTCTATAACGTAGCATGACACTTAGCTTTACCATCTATGGTGTCATATGCTTAAATAGCCTATAATGCCCACATGAACAAGAGCTCCAATTTATGATTTGTTTTGTTTTGAGATTGACAAAGAACTCAGAACATGACTGAGTATATTAAGACAGGTTTATGGGTCTGCAGATTGTAGCATGATTATCCTTGTACTCAAAGAAGCTAAGTAACAAGGAGGGCCCAGGTTGGGATGCTTGAATCTCACCAAGACGGGGAAATAGATTAGACCTCAAGAGTGGATGGAAGGGAGGGAGGAGGAGGAAGAGGAATAGGAACAAGAGGGATGAGCTGAGGTAAGGATTGAAGGAGAGAGTACTGGAAGAGATTGAAGAAATAACTTAATTAGGGAGAGAGGACTCTCTGGAACTAGCTAGAAACTGAGGACAATGGAGACAGGAATCTATAAGGGTGATCCTAGCTAAGATGTCTAGCAATGAGGTATATATGGGACCTGAGCTAGCCCTCTCCAGTAACCAGATTACAATGGAGGAACTAGGACACCAACACAGCCACAAAACCTTAGGCCCACAATTTATCTTGCCTAAAAGATATGCCAGGGTAAAAGTTGAGAGAGACCTCAAGCCTGACACTATTAATAATATTCTGCTATATTTGCAGGCAGGATCCTAGCCTTTACATGACCCCTTCAGTCCTGGGCCATCAAATGCAACTGAGGCTGTACCTTCAGCAATGGCCTTCCCTAACATCTTACAGTGCCAAGCCTCAGCTTCTCTTAATGACCCTTCATGCCTTCAAAACCAGTACCACCTGGGTGAATCTTACATATTATCAAGCACAGCTGCAGCATGAGGTACAACCTTGGCTATCTCTGGAACACAGCTTCCTTGTGCTCTCAGAAAACATTTCCCAGATGATTTTACCTCATTGATACTGGTCTCTTCTTAATCACTGCTGATTTCTTAGCTTCAGCTGACCAGCATCAATTGTCCCAGTAGTCTTTCTCCTCTTGACTATAAAGCCAGAGCAACATGGCTGAAGCTGCTGAGTTCTGCTGCTTTCTTGGGCTAGAACATGCCCCCCTTGTTCTATTACCTTATCACCAGCTTTCTGTTTTCCAGCTCCTTCACTGCCTAAGCTTGGCTGTCCTGGCACTTGCTCTGTACACTGACTTTGAACTCAGGGATCTGCATGCCTGTCTCCTAAGTGCTGAGATTAAAGGTCCACCGCACGTGGATTTGAGTCTTTCTCTACTTGGAACTTGCTCTGTACCAGGATGGCCTTGAACTCAGAGGTCTGCTTGCCTCCTGGGACTTAAAGGCTTGGCCTCCTTTATTAAATGCCCTTCACCTGATAACAATGGAGGTTCTGGGAACTTTAGTATGTACGACCAACTTGAAGGGGGAAGGCCATGTGGTGGGCAGGGGAGTGCAGGAGAATCTCTTGACCTGGCTCTTTCCAGTTATCCTCTGCCTCCTGTCCTCCATGAAGTGAGTAGCTATTCTTGGCTATATGCTCCCTGGGGCCAAGTGAGCCAGGACTGAACCCTGAAATTATAAACCAAAGTAATTGATTCGGCCCCTTTAAGATATGTCTTGTATTTTGCCACAGACCCAGGAAGAGAGACTAAGATACTTTCTACTCTTAGAGAATGTACCTTCCCAAGGGCAAAGATAGGTTACTTCCTAGCTTCTCACCATTAGGATAGGACAGGTAGGATGTAAGGAGTAGGTAAGTTCAAAGAAAAAAACCTCGTATTTCTGAGTTTATAACCACATCCCAGAAATGTCTGCTTCATTTGCATTTTTGCCAAACTACCAACCCTACAGTAAAAAAGGGGGGATGGGATGAGGGGGAAGAAAGAAAAGAAAAGAAAACCCTTTCATGGCTCATCACTGATACCTTTCAAAATCTCCTACGTCAACTAAACATACTTTCTTTCCACCACTTCTATGGACCAGGAATGTGGCTCTGATGAACTTTAAAGGCCCTCTTGCCAACCCCAAGTGGGAAAGTGGTTCACAGAGCCCAGTTGTTAGGCACAATGGCCACTCTATGCCATACAACTTTTTTTCCAAGATAGAAATGGGGTGGGGTAGGGACATCTAAGAGACTTGTCTTTGTGATACCAGAAGGCATGTTAAAAAAGAGATAGAGGCCCTTCCCCACCTCCAAGAGAAGAATGTGTCCCATCTAAGGTTAAACTGCATACTAAAATAGAATTGATACTTCTTTTGCCTACAGCAACCCCCCAAGGGACCAGAGATGCTCTATGCCTCAGTTCCAGCAAGGACTTACTGGCCTTCCCCAGGTCTCTACCACTTTAGAACTCCACACCATGACCAGGGAGCATGGGAAGTTCTAATTAGCCAGGCCTGGACTCCATGGGTGCAATTAACCCAGTGAGAATAGATGATCTAAGAAACTCAGGGTACCATTTGAGAAAGGGTGATGATCTTCGAAAGGTCAGGGAGCCATTACAAAAAACTCAAGGTGGGCAAAAAGAAAGCCAGTGTTCCTAAGTGAGGGCAAGAACTAAATCTTAGACTTAAATCCTGGACCACAGCGTAGCATATGACTTATTTACAAACATGGACAGGGTATGTGACCCTAAGAATCACATTTCACCAAGGAGTAGCCCATGAATTCACCAAAGCTTACAGAGCTAGTTACAAACCAGATTAAGAATATATCAACCTCTAGACTGAGACCATAACCACTGATTCCTGCAGCTGCCACCATCACTCTGTTTGAGGGAAGGCATCCCTCGTGTCTCACCCTCCACTCTTTGTTTATACATTTTCTGTATAGGAGTGCTCTGCCTGGAAGTCTGCACTCCAGAAGAGGGCACCGGGTCCCACTGCAGATGGTTGTAACCCACCATGTGGTTACTGGGAATTTGAACGCAGGACCTCCAAGAAGATCAGAGCATCCAGTGCTCTTAACCACTGAGCCATCTCTCCAGCCTTGCCCTTCACTCTTTTACAAGACAGCAGAGTAGGAACATGGGCTGGCAACATGGCTAAGCTGATAGCAATGCTCACCATGCAAGCCTGCCAACCTGAGTTCAATCCCAAGAAGCCACAGTGGGAGGAGAGAATCAACTCCTGAAGGTTGTCACACATACAGCTGCCACAGTACATGTGAAAACACAAAGTAAAAAAACGTAAACAGTAGGAATCCTGTGAATAATAGGAAATATAACCTTATTATTCCTCAGCACAGTCCCTGACTGTTGACCCAATGCTAATTACCAAATGTTCCACCATTCTTGTAGACAGGATCGTGGCCAGATAATATGATCCAAAAGATCGTAAAGAGTTCTGTAAACTCAAGGGCATCACAGTAACCTTGGGCTTTCCTTCCCTTGCAGCCTGAGCTGGTATTCTTTATGGATAATATCTAGTGCAGTGGATGAGAAAGAAGGTACAGGGTGATACAGATGTGCCTAGTGATGGACGAGATGCCTGGGAAGACTCCTTTAGCAACCAGAGCATCTTTGAAGGTGCTTGCAGAGCACCGACACCCAGAAATAGCTCTATATACAACTACTGCATGCACAATCTTAGAGCCTCACAAATACCAACCCTGATTCAGCCTCATCATGGGAGTGTGTATAAGTCACTTAACCCCTGGCAAACACCGGCTTTGTTGTCTGTGAGGGGAGAGCGCACGCCACAAGGATCTTGAGAAAAATCTCACATCCCAAGGCACTACTGCCTGTTACCAAATGGGTACTTCCCAAGTCTGTGTCTGGAAAGGAAAAAGCAGGTGGACTAGCTCAGTGCCCCCAGACCAGTTATTTATCTCTAAAATCAAATAAAAATGGAATCCAGAGAGCCTGAGAGTAGAGAAGAAAACAACTTCATCCGTGTTAATGTATCCTAGTTGCAATGTAAGGTTGCCCAAGTATTTACATGAATGGTCATCCCACATCTCGAGAAGATTTTGCATAAACACTTGAGTATTTTTCTTTCTTTCTTTCTGTGCTTTATTCCCCAGGGCCATGGACCACTGCACAAATGGATCCTGTCTCTGTGTATCTTCAGCCTGGATAGGTAGAGACAGTGAGATCTGTTAGATTGGTCTCCAAAGGAAGGCGCTGCAAGCAAGAGAAAGTCAACATGGCTCAGGCTCATCTGAGGATCAGAAAAAACTACCGATAAACCTGGTTACTGATCTAGTAACCAGATGAAGTGGGTGCTTTCCACCCGCCACAGCCCTCCCCTTGCTGATTCGGGGTTCTGATAATCAACTGCTTCGTGGAGCTTCCAAATGGCCTGCTGCAGCCTGAACTTCAAAGAAAAGTCTGCAGATGTCAGGAAACCCCCTTTGAACCTTTCCCCAAAGGGTAGGCGTGGAAGAAAACCTAAACCTCAGATAAAGAGATCAGGATTTAGATGTGTGCCAAGTGCCAGAGAGGGTGGTACACGCTGGGTTTTATAAGGGTGACTGTAAATAACACAAATGTCACTCTGTGAGAAAACACAAAGTCAAACTTGGGCAAAAGCCAAGAGAGGAGGCTCAGAGGCTGAGTACTCGCTGCTCTTACAAAGGACCTCTAGGTTCTGTTCCCAACACCCTCGTGGTAAGTGGCTCCCAACTTCTTGGGACTCCAATTCTAGGGGACCTGGCCCCATGGCTTCCTGAATGCCCAAGATATCTACATGATTCTTTAGAAAGAATGAAAGCATTGCTGGGACTTGAACTCGGGAACTCTGGAAGAGCAGTCGGTGCTCTTAACTACTGAGCCACCTCTGCAGCCCAGATTTGCCATTTTCACTGCCAAGGTGGGCAGTGGTATTTCTCCATTTCTTCTTTAGTTCCCCATAACTAGTGTATCCGATACAACAAATTCCACCTCAAATGTGCAGTCTGCCATTAAAAAATACACAGGAATTGGGAATCCCCAAAGTTTCTTTGGCTAATGCAGTCTTTCTGTGAAATGGCTTTAAGCTTAGAACAGCCTTTCTTTTTTCTTTCTAGGACCTGAATGCTGCTGTTAGATTTTTTAAAATGCAACATGAAGTAACCAAGACAAAAAATGAAGTCCCAACCTACACACACACAAAATCAGATACAACAAAGACTCACAAACACTTCAAAGTTCACTCAGGATTTACAATTTTCTTGAGTAGCAGGCACAGATTGGGTGGATTATTTTTAGGTCAAGCTAACGGCTTTTTAAAAAGCCAGTTTTCTTCTATTCCTTTTATGGCTGGGACTGCTAGCACTCTTGTATGGTTTCTGACAAGTGCAGCCAGCTTCCACCTTTAGCTAGTAAAGGAGAATGGTTGAAGAGAAGCAAAGGCCCTGAGGAACTGTCCCTTCTCTGTCCTCTCTGTGTATGTAGGTACACATATGCACACACATGCTCATGGAAACCAGAGGACAAATCCAGGTGTCACTCGCATGTCACCCACCTTCTAGAGCCTTTCTGGGCCCAGGTCTTTCACAAGCCTGGAACTTGCCTCGAAGGCTAGGCTGGCTAGCTGGGCAGCTACCTGTCCTGCATCTTTTCTGGGGCCACCTTGCTTGGATGTTTGGCATGGGTTCTAAGGATCCAGTTCCAATCCTTGTGTTTGTAAAGCACCTTTACCAAGTGAGCCACCTTTACCACTTTCTTTTCACTTATCTAGGAACTTGGGCATGCTAGGCAAAAGCCACACTCCTGGATTTTACCAGGCGGTCCCTTTTCCTCCTGTACTTAGGAGGTTGCTCTGAGTCCCTCTCATGTAAGTAGGAAGCCTAAGCACAAGCCAGCTGTTCACTCCATCCTCCCTGCCTGAGTACAGGATATCAACCAGATTCTCTCCTCTGTTTACCTTTAACATCATCTTTCTTGCTCTTGTGTCCAAACAAGTATCTACTGAGACTTACAGTACCCATCCCTCTCCTTCATCATCGTCATCATTGTCATCATCATAATCGTCGTCGTCGTCATCATCGTCATGGCAAACACACTTAAACAAGGTTATGTACGCTAACTCACTAACTTGTGCTTCACAACATCTACCCGTCACATAGTCCCATGAGGCTTATTAAGTTGGTGACTTACATCCATCTCCTCTCCCGATTGACCACCCAACTCAGTTCCACCCTCTTTCTCAAGATGGTTACTGGCAAAAGAACTATCTTTGCAATTAGGATAAGAAAAACAAGGGTTTTTAGGTTCAAAGGTCCTTTGGGGGTCAAAGATGTGACATTTCTGGCCCATGATATATTTTTAGAAAGGTGGCTAATGAAAGAAAAAAAAAAAAAGACATTGTTTAGGGGGCATTTTAATTTGCTGGTCTCCATAAAAGTCACAAAGAGCTACTTGTTAGGTGTGGAGTTATGCCTGGAACTGCTACAGTCGTTTTGCAACCAAGAGACAAGCTAGCATGAAGACAAAACACCACAGGGAACAAATCCAAGAGCAGAAAGCAACTATCTCTGAAGACTTATTTCACCCAAGCCTGGAAATGGGAGGGTGGAGGGGCAGGAGGAGAGAAGGGGGGGGGGGGAGAAGGGCAGGGGAGAAGGGGAGAGGAGGCAAAAGGAGAAGGGGAAGAGGGGAGGGAAGAGGAAGTGGAGCTTTTCTTTCTTTTCTCATATGATTGTTCACTTCTTTATTCTAAATCATCCTGGGAGTAGTGGGCCTACACAAAACAAACTCAGGAATAGTTTTGTGGACTTTCTCTTTTGTGTGTGTGTGTGTGATATTTTTGTCTCATTGGTCTTTTGCTTGTTTGAATTTTCACTTTTCTGGGGTTTGTTTTGTTTTTGTTTTGAGAGAAAGAAAGAAAGAAAATAAAGTCAGGTGGGTAGGGAGGTAGAAAGGCTCTGGGAGGAGCTGAGGAAGAGAATAACATGATCAAAATATATGAAAAATAAATTATGAAATATTCTGGTGATTCTTTGGAAACCAAAAAGAAAATTAAAAGATGCAGAAAGATTCTAAACTTTAAAATTACACGAATATGCCATGAGCACACAAATATCGTGCAGATGTTAATAGCCAGCATTTGGAAGTAGAATGTTCAGTAAACAAACAAAGTCTTTCTGGCTAACATGAAGTGAAAAAAAGGCAAGCCTCTGACTCGCTGGCCTGCCCCTGGGACTCTTTCCTCTCCTGGGTGGCCTGTCCCACTTCTATGTTTAGTTGTTGCCTTGTCTGGTTGTATCTTGTTTTATCCATTCACTGTTGTCTCTTTGCTGAAAGGAAAGAGAGAAGGAAGGGGTCTGGGGGAGGGGATATAGAAAAGAGGGGATGGAGGAAGAGATCTGGGGGAGAGGGAGTCGGGGAAAGCTGGGGTCAGGATGTATTGTGTGAGAGAAGAAAATGTTTTCAATAAAATGAAAAGGAAGCAATGAAAAAGGACCATCTACTCAACATCATAGCCCACGAACAGACAAATCAAATATTCAGGACGCTGAAGAAGGAGAGGCTACAACAGTCAGCCTCCCCAACCCTTTCAACTATGGACAGCCAGTCACAGCCCAACGAGATGTGAACCATATTTCAGACCAATGTACCTGAGAGGCACACGCAGAACACTCTTTCTGACAGCATCATTAAATAACGGTGCATATCAAGTTTGGGGGGAGGTGTTATTAGTTCTCGTACCACAGGAGCAGGAGGGCCTAGAACCCACATCAAGCCAGTCATTCATGGCAGTGTGCATCAGCATGTCAAGTTATTATATAATGTCAACTACTATATAAGGACAGATTATAGTACTTGGAAGAATAGTAGTGGACCATCTTGGTGTGGGGGTTCGTGCCTGTAGTGATGCTTGGAAAGCTGAGGCAAGGTTATGCTTATGAGATCAGTCTGAGCTTTTGTAGCAGAATGCTGTTTTCCCACCACAACCGAAAGAAAGGGGGGGGGAGGTAAACACAGGAAATGGAGAGAGGGAGGCAGGAAGACACAAGAGGACAAAAATGTTATCCTAGCAGAGCACTGTCCTTAGTTACCTGTCCATGTGTCCTGGTACTGGCAACAACGGTAGACCAAGCCATAGGGTAAGTCCCAAGTGTGAAAGGAGGAGGCAGCTACACAGAAAGGTCACCCAATGGGAGGGGGTCCGAGCCACAGGAAAAGACCAGGGACCAGACAACGTACGGACCTTAGCCCTGTATCACTGGTGCAGGTCCTGTGTGCTCTGAGACATGTGAGCATCAACTATGCTCTTCCAATATGGAGGCCTCCAGTATAACTAGGGCAGCCAGTTCCCAGAATCACAGGGGCAAGGGGGTATTTCTCCATATTAATGACAAGCAGTAAGTTCCCCTTTGCTCACGATACATGTCTCCCAATTTCTAGTTGGCCTGGGGTTTCAGGGGACCCTGACTAAGGCTTCATATCCCCAAGGCCTCTTACTGCACTCTTGCTCCAACCCCCAAGCTGTGTGATACGGTACAAAAAGGCATTATTACATCATGGAACCCATGTGACCACACGTGGCTAAATGAGGATTATGGCCTCTCTGGTAGAAACTGACAGGCTAAGTGAAGAAAATCAACCCCAAACACTAGGCAGCATTTCAGAAAGGTGGCCAAGTGTGATCTATAACTTCTTCACTGGTGGTAGATAAGGTCAAGCCACCACAGGGAAGAGCTTATCCCAGGCCAACAATATGACTCAAGTAAAGGTACTTACCACCAAGCCTGAATGAAGAGCTAAGCTTAATTCCCAGGATCCACATAGTAGAATGACCTCTATCTTTACATTATGTGACCCCATCCCCCTTCCTAGATAAATAATGTAAACTATATATGTATAATTTTTTTACATATTTTTAAAGCTTCTCCCATTAGGAACACAGGACCAAAGTCACAAGCTTCCTATCTGGAGTTTCCATTTAAAAGGCGGGCTCTTTCTGAGCCTGCTCCAGCTGGTTGGCCGGTCCCAAGTGAGGCATAACTCAAGAGAGCACACAACACAGGTCAACTCAGTACAGGCCAGAGGTTTCCACTGCCCTGCTGGCAGAGGCTGCCCGCATTCCTCTCCTCCTGTTTTTCCTCTTAGAATATGTTTTTAGTGTCCTTATCTCCAGGAGCAGAGGGGACAAAGCCAGCTGAAGGTGGGCTGATTTAGGTGGGATTCGGAAACCTCACATGTGACTGGTTTCTCCACCTAAACTCAGCCTCACGCCGCCCATCCAAAGGGTGAGGTGGAGCGGAAAGAGAGCTACTCCCCAGTGGGAACATGAGGTACTGGGAAGCTGAGGGTGTGGAACTGATGGAGTTCAAGTTATGAGTCACAGTGGAGACAGGAGCTAAGCTCTCATCCAGAAAGACCCAGACTGGGCTGTGTACTCCTAGGTCAGAATGACACCCCATCCTTCTACAGAGAAAGAAGGGATGGGAGTCCAAGCTCTTCCCAGTGGAGAGGATATCCCCCTGAATCTAGAACAGGAAATGAAGAAAGTAATTTGCAAATGTTCTCCAAGGCAGCCCAGCAAAGCCCGTGCATACATCAAATATAATGCTTTGCTCCTACCGTCCTCATCCCTCCTTAAGGTCCAATGATCGCTCTCTCTCTCTCTCTCTCTCTCTCTCTCTCTCTCTCTCTCTCTCTCTCTCTCTCTCTCTCAGTGAGATCTTATGTCTGCCCGGCATGTGCCCCACTCAGTGCATTGGTATCAAGGTGGGCGGGTGAGCAAGGGTTGGTGAATACAACCCCATCACATGTCCTCCTCTTCTTGAGGATAAGGAAGCTTCTTGTAGGGCTGATACAAGGTAGGAGATGGAAGAAGGTGATTGCATAGTAGAATCGACCGGTGTGTAAATAAAATGTGGGCTGTATCTGCCCTTAATCTGGTCTACACGGACGGATCTTGCAAACATTAAGTGATGTAAGTCAATCACAAAAGACAAAGTCTAGACTTCTGAGCTGGCTCTGTGGGAAGAGGCACTTGCTGGCAAGCCTGCCAACCTGGGTTTGATCCCCAAATTCACACACCACACCATGAAGTTACAACATCTTAGAAGCGGAACTACTTCCTTGTATGTGAAACAAATGAGTCCGAGGAGCCTGAGATTGGGGAATTTGTAAAACTCAAATATCTAGCAAGGCCAGCTGTATCAGGTAGCACATTGAAGATGAGCTCATTGGGGGTGCCCCAAAATGTGTCAATGTCACCTTAAGGAATGAAAACAAAGCAACTTCCTCTTGGATTAGTTTGACCAAAAGCAAACACAAGTATAAATTCTTCATTTTTCTCCCCATGCCTTCTGTATATCTGTAGCTTAGCTTGTGGTTACTGGCCTGTGTGTGTATGTGTATATATGTATATATGCCATGCCTGTACCTAACAAAGGACTTTGCTCTGTACTTCTTGACCAACACAGAAAACATGGGATGGAAAAGAAGTAAGAAATTCTTTCAGAAATCTTCAATAGTGTTTTATGAGGGAAGAAGTTACTGACCTAGAACAGCAAATAAAACCACATTCTATCAACCTATATCCACATGCTGAACCCACCATGTGTGGAATCTTTGCTGTAAAAAGTCTCTTACCCTGTTAAAAGTTTTCAGTAACTGCTACAATACACACACACACACACACACACACACACACACACACACACTGTTCTGGGTAAGGACATGAAAGAGTACATAATTTCAGATTAAAGCTATGCATTTAGTATATGTTGTAAAAGTCGGCCAAATGTGAAATTCTTGGCATAGTAAATTCTATACATTGTTCTCTTAAAGGCAGGTTGACCTTAAACTTGAGAAGTTCACAGTCTTAAATGACCTCAGGGCATACTATTAACTTAGTTGCAAAGTCTGGGAAAAGTTTAGTCTCTTTGGAAACTCTTACCACAGCCAAGAACTCCTTGTAAGCTTGTCTTTCCTTGCTTACTCCCCCCCCCCGTGTGTGTGTGTTTGTGTGTGTGTGTGTGTGTGTGTGTGTGTGTGTGTGTGTATTCCTCTGGACAACGTTTCAACTTTTCCTAAGTTCAAATTAGAGTTATGGGCTTAGATCAAAATACTCATACCTTCTCCTTAAGCCCCTGATCCAAGCAAAGGCCACACCCTCTAGTGAAATCCTCCCATCAGGATTTTCTTAGCCTCTTTCCATCTCAGAAGACTTAAGGAAGGTGCCCTTACCATGCACGGCACCCCACACCTCACCCTCCCCAAAAGAACACTTCAGGCCCACACACTATTCTCCCATAAAGAAACCCAAGTTTCATCTTCAGGCTTACCCCCAATCCCCAGCTCTGAATGAGAAGGAACATTCTGGAGTGCTGGGCCGCCCTACCTCTACCTGGCAGGCATCAAATTAGCCTCATGTGTTTCAGAAGTCTCCTAGGAAAGGAGATTTTCAAAACTGAGAATAAACCCATTAGCTGAATTTACCCCTGCTGATTTTCCAACTAGAGATGTAGATGAATCAACTCAGACATAATCCTACTAAGAGCTCAGAACTTGCAGACTCCTCCCTCCCACAGATGGGCAAGCTTGCAGAACTGACTCTCAATAGCCTAGTGTGTGGTAGCCAGAACTCAAGTGGACAAAGTCCTGCTAGCAATTTTCCTCACATATTACCATGGAAGCTTGCCACAGGAGCATATACACTATGCACTTAACTAGTGATTTTTACAGAAGGGTTCATATAGCTTCGCCATCCCCCAGCCATGTTAGCAAGAATAAGTTAGCCCACTCCCAATCTATAGGCACCAGATCTAGTTTCTCCTAGTTTCAGTGGGTTGGAACTAGCCAGGCTAAAAGCCAGGTCACAGATCAGTCCTTAAAGGTGTCCTCTACCCCAGTGCACCACACTGCCTTCAGGACAGGAGTGGCCGACCCCAACATTGTTACTTTGTGTTTTGCCTCTAACTTCTGTGACTCCTTGCATCAGAATGAGCTATGTGGGCAATGCCAGTTTGTTGAACCCACACAGTGGGAGCAGAGAACTGAGTCGCACAAGTTGTCCTAATTCCCGTATACATGCTATGGCTTGCACACACATGTGCATGCACACGCACACACACACACACACACACACACACACACACACACACACTAAATGTAATAAAATCTTTTACAAAGAGCACTGCTTCAGAGGAGGGAATGGGCTAACAAAGGAAGATGCTGTTATGGGGAATGAGATGGTCCAGAATTCTAAGAAACAGACTGCCATCGGAAGAGATTTATCAAAGCAAAACTCCACAGTCTCTAGGGCCAGCATCTTGCGGAGCGTGCTTTCTACAGCTTGTCCCTGGGTTTGCCTTCATCCATAGCATTACACATAAACAGATAAAAACAGGCACACCGGTCTGTACATACTACTGTCTATTACGAAAATAATTCAGTCCCTGCTGAAAATAAGACCAGAGAGGAGGGGAATGAATCCTGAACCAGTGGGACATGGAAGATGCTTGCGGCAGACAGTTCTGAAAGACACACTGACGGTAGATACGGACTATTCTGTATCTGCCCCACACAAACGTGTAACACCAAACATGGATCCTAGTGTAATCCATGGAGCCTGAGTGATAACAGTATTTAAAGCTGTAGGCTGACACATCCTTAAAGCCATGTCCCACCCTGGTGGGGATGTTGACAGTCAGGGAGGCTGAGCACATGTGAAGGCAGGAGGCATGTGGGAGCTTCTTGCGTCTCTTTCCCACCTTGCTGTGCTATAATAAAATCAATTTTCTTTTCTAGTTTGGAGTGTGTGTGTGTGTGTGTGTGTGTGTGTGTGTGTGCAGGTAGGCTTGTGAGTGTGCACAGGTGTGTGCAGAGGGTAGAGGTCAAGGTCTGATCTAATTCTTGGTGGTTCTTCGGTTTTGCTTTGTTAGAGAGAGCAAGAGTCTGTCCGTCTTCCCCATCCCCTCCCTCCCTCTCCCTGAACCTGAAACTCACTGGTTTGTCTAAACTGACCAGTGAGCCTCAGGGTCCTGTCTCCACCTCCTCAGCAGGGAATTACAAGTGCACAAGACATGTCTGGCTTTTTACATGGGTCGTGGGGTCTCTGTCAGGTTCCGTGGTCAGCACTGTCATAAGCTCCTGTCAAAAGCCCCTGACTGAGCCATCTCCCCAGTCCCAAATCTAATTTTTTAAAGATTTTATTTATTTCTTCCATGTATATGAGTACACTGTGGCTGTCTTCAGACACCAGAAGAAGGCATCGGATCTCGTTACAGATGGTTGTGAACCACTGTGTGATTGCTGGGAATTGAACTCAGGACCTCTAAAAAAGCGGTCAGTGCTCTTAACCACTGAGCCATCTCTCCAGCCCCTGATTTGTTTTTGAGACAATGTCTCATATAGCCCAGGCTGGCCTCCAATTGCTACATAGCCAAGGCTAGCCTTGAACTTCTGGACCTCCCATGCAGCTGGTCGTGCACCACCATCATCGGTTCACGCAGTTCTGGGGATCAAACCCAGAGCTTTGGTCATGCTAGGCAAGCACTCTGTCACGTACGGAACACTCTCAGCCCCCAAACCTATTCTTTACCAAACCACTGCTACCTCTCAGTCATAAAGTGATTAAATGGGGTGTGGGCTCCGAGTCAGCCCACTCACCCCACACTGTCCCCACACCAATGCTCCTCCACAGTGACCAACCTTGTGTTCCAACCCGGACAAAGACTGTCACACCAGCACAGGCTGCTGCACAGCACGGCAGGTGTTTGTGTACTCCACCCCCACGCCTTCCACCATCAGGAGTCCAGGCTCTGACAAGGCATCCACCTAGAAGTCCGAATTCTGCCACCACAAGCTCTACCCCATTCTTCAATGGCTGGTAAGTGGCCCGTAAGTCACAAGGCAGGCCCTTTGGTACTCACCAAACCTGAGAGCTCCCTTTTCCCGTGGGCCACTTCCTCTTTTATGTGTCAATGTCTGTGCTGAACCCTGTATGGAACTCTCGCTTAGGTCTCAAAACTCAGAAAGGGGGGCGTTCTTATAGCCCATAGCCAAAGTTAAGGCTTGGCGTAAGTGGAAGGACATAGACACACTTGCGGAGTTCATAAGGAACAACTGAGATGCTACCCTAGCTCTGTCCCCATCCAAACCCTGAGATGTCATCCACCTTGAGTGAGCACGGGGCTGTCATTTCTGAATGTTGTCCTGATGTCCCTGATGCTCGCTGGCACTGGCATACATGAAGCTCCTTATTACGTTTATTTGGTGTGTATGTGTGTGTGCATGCATACATGTGCATGGGGGATACACACGCTACAGCACACGTGTGGGTGTCAGACAACTACTTGCCCAAGTCTGTTCTCTCTTCCAGCTCAGTCCGTCAGGCCCACTGCACCAGCCATTCCTACAGATCTCAAAGGAAGGTGGCAGACAGTGTCTAACAGCCACGGCCGGCAGCAGCTCCAGAAAGTGCTGCACCCCAGGCAACAGAGAGAGATCCATTTGTGGCAGAGATTGTCTCAAGGCTAAAGAATTGACCTCCACAGAGGGCTTCAGTTAATTAGAGTTTCCTATAACAGGATCCAGGCTCCCCAGGGGCCTCCCCAGTTAGACTCCACAAACAGCTTTTTAAACAGTGTACTGATGCCTCCGTTGGCAGTCTCGATATTTCATCCGAAACAGACACGCATTAAGTGCCTATTGTTCATCAACAGAATCCGATATAAAAAGACCAAAGTCTTGCTCAGTAGCTGCTTCATAGAAATACCCATTGGGGTCATGCCTGGATAAATATGGGGTTACCCTTCTTCTGGAGCCACAGTGCATATGAACCAGCTCAGGCCTGGACTCGTGCACGGTGGGTTCTGGGTGGTATCTGCTGTGTGGTTTAAGGAACCCAGTACATCATCCGGGCAACAACCGTTCCACTCTCATCTCAGGATGAAAGGTGCAAGGCTTTTATGTGTAAATATTCAAAAGGAAGGGGCGAGTTCTTACTGCTGCCCTCTAGCACGTACCTTCAGTTGCTCTGTTCCACCAGCTGTGTGGTCCTGTGATGGTGAGGATGAGATGGTGAAGGAGCAGAAAGAAACGGTAGGGCCTGTTGGAGTGGGGGTGCCTTAGTCAGTGTTCCGGTGGAGAGACACCGTGACCACAGCAACTCTTACAAAGGAAAGCATTCAGCTGGGGCTGGCTTACAGTTTCAGAGGTTCAGTCCATTGTCATCTCGGTTGGAAGCATGGCAGCAAATGGGTGGGCAGGATGCTGGGGAGTCTATATCCAGATCTACAAGCAGCAGGCAGAGAGTGGTACTGTGCCTGACGAGGCAAGTGCTTTCCCCACTGAGCCGCCTCCTGGGTAACTTTCAACAGCACTATTTTGCTTGACTACAAAGCTACATCCGAAACCAAACAAACAAACAAAACAGCCCACGGTACACTTTTGAAACCCCTTGCCAGTCTCTGAGGATTGCTGACAGGCAGTGCAGAAAGGCCCCATGCTAAAAGGACTGTCCTATGGGTAAGCCATGCCCTACTTTCTGGCTTCCCTAACCTCTTTGTCCCTCTCTTCACAACATCCTTCTGTGATGTTGCATTGCAGGGTTGGACCAGACCACTTTCTGTCTCAGACAGTCTTGATCCCACATCTGTACAAAATTAGCAGACTGGCCTCAAGAGTCCCAGGTCACCTCTGGGGCCCTGAGCCTCTGGAACGTGCCGGCAAACAGCATCTAGGCTTTGCTTAGTCCCCCACAGAGGGTGCATGATGTGGTGTCACAGCTGATTTAACTAAAAGCAAGAGGAGATACAGCCAGGGCCTCTGCAGCTGGGCAGTGTCCCAGAGAGTCTGAGCAGCCAAAGCCAAGACTGCCTGGGGGGACAGGAGATCTCCCTGAGCACCAGGTTCACAGGCCGCATCTGTAAGCACTGTTATCCAGCAACCTCAGAAATGTCCCTGCTGGCCTAAGATAAAGAAGACAGTGCATGCTGGGAAAGCTGGACTCTGAAACCAATTTCAGGGTAGGAGGGTAGCTCATAGGGCCTCCGAGAGGGAAGGACAATCTGTAAGAAGAACGGATAAAATCAAGACTTTGAGCTGGAAAAGTGGCTCAGGGGCTAAAACCCGTGTGCTAGCTGAGGATGGAAACCTGGAGGCCTTAATTTGATCCCTGAAACCCGTAAGGTAGGAGGAAGGAAGGGACTTCACAGAGTGACCTCTGACCTCCACTTGTATACAGTGGTAATAAAGTTTTGGGGGGGTTTTTGTTTGTTTGTTTGTTTCTTTTTAGAACTAAAGAAGGTTCCTAGGGCTGGAGAAATGACTCCGCTTATAGTTAAAACTGAGTTCTACTCTTACAAAGGACCGGAGTTGACTTCCCAGAACCCACAGGGTGGCCTCAGCTCATGCTAGGGCCTAGAACACCTGCGCCAAGCAAAGAGATACCCTCTTCCGGACTCACTGGACACTTGAACTCACAGGTACATACACGCAGAGAAGCATACATTACATATGTGCTGGTTGGTTTTTGTCAACTTGACACAAACCTAGACATATCTGAGAAGAGGAAATCTTAATTGAGAAATAGACTCCATTGGACTGGCCTGAAGGCAAATCTGTGGGGCATTTTCTTCATTGATGATTGATGAGGGCACAGCTTGGGCACCCTTGGGCAGGTGATCCTGTGTTGAAGAAAACAGGCTGGGCAGGTCACCGGAAGCAATCCAGTAAGCAGCACGTCTCACAGTCTCTACTTCAGTTCCTGCCTCCAGCCTTGACTAAAAAGCCTTTCCTCCTCATGTTTCTTCTGGTCGTGACGTTTTTATCATAGCTACAGAAAGCAAACTAAGGTGACATATTAAAAATAAGTAAGTAAAAAGGTCCTTATCTCCAGAGAAACTAGCTGAGAGGAGACGTCCCCAGGAGGGCTTAGACTGTGACCTACTTTCTGCTCTCCAGACAGGGCAGAGGTCAAGGATCACTTCTTATTTAAAAACATAGCTTAGAGTTGGGTTGTTTTTTGGTTTTTTTTTTTTTTTTTTTTTTTTCTGGAGCTTGCATTCTTCCTGCAGAGCCCCAGAGAAGACAACTGGCACACCCATGTTGGTGTTCACTCAGGGATGATAAACACTGAGGGAGAATTGCATGGAGTCAGGAGCTGTGGGAGACTTGGGGAAGAGAGTAGAACTCCTACCTAGGCCTGCAAGACTCTGGATCCACCTTTGTTTCTATTGCCTTAGCACATTTCCACAGAATGACTTCAAGGTAGTGTGCGTGGAGCTGGGAATACAGCCTTGGGAGAGTCAACTTCAGCATCCAACAATAGAAAGAAAACCAAAGGAGGAAGTGAGGTCACTCAGAGGCGTCTCTTCAGCCATGAGGGGTACCAGCTTCTGCTAGGACTAGGCACAAATGTCATAATTGAGGTAATCTCTAGGCAGAGTTAGGGCTAAATAACTTTTTTATTTTACAAAGTTCGTTTTCCTAAGTTTATGACCTATTTTGCTGATGGAAAAACTGGGTTGGGCAGGAATGCCCAATGACAGGCAGATACACATAAAAATTTTAAGTAAATTTTGCTAGGTATGGTGGCACATGCCTTGAATCCCAGCAATCAGGAGGCTGAGACAAGCAGATCTTCATGGACTGGAGACCAGGTCTACGTAGTAAGCCCCAAGCCAGCCAATGCTACATAGTGAGACCCTGTCACAGAAATTAATAATAATAATAATACCTTTAAGGACTGTTTGACCATTCAAAGCAGCTGTAGTCATACTAGCTGAAACTAACAATTGTACAAATTTTCTCTAGTGTCCCAGGTTAAACAATGGGAGCACATCTATACCTCAGGCTGTGACTTAGCAATGAGAAGACACATAACTTTGATAAACTTCTAGGTTACTGAAAAGCTGAATAAGGAAGATAGTCTCCAAAGTGTGCAGTGCTTTGTTACAGCTGTGCACCGTCTAAAATAAACCTGTATGCATGAGGCCTGGAGAGGTGAATCCATGGGTCAGGGTGCTTGCTGTGCAAGCATAAGGACCAGAGTTCAAATCTCCATGTCCAAATCTGGGTATGGCACTGGTGGAGGAGAAGGTATGGGCAGCATGAGGAAATATGTAGTAATGACATACTTCCATACTTTGATGGTGGTGGGTGCTACATGTGACAGGATTTCACACACACACACACACACACACACACACACACACACATTGTAAAACTAGGAACATCTGGATAGGCTCTGTGGATGTGATCAATGTCGTTACTAGGTTTATATTACCATGACACTGATACTCACAGGAGCATGTGCATAAGGGATCCCCAGAACCTGTCTTTGCAACTGCATGTGAACCTATACTTCCAAGTGGTTTTTGTGGTAACTAGTGAAGCATTAGTCAGTGCTTAGAAGTCATAGCTATATTTCAATAAGACCCTGAAGGAGGGGGTGGGGGTACTAAGAGGGGGATAAGTGGGCCAGGGGTGAGCTCAGTGATAGAGTACTTCCCTAATATGTGTGAGGCCTCGGGATCCATCATCAACGCCACAGGGGAAAAAAAGGAGGGGTGGGGTGAATCAGGGAAGAATAAAAGAACCTACTCAGTGCAGTGATCTAGCCTCACCTCTGCATGCCAGTGGCCACTCCCCACCCAGCATGCTGCTCTCCTGTCCTTCTATGAGCATCCAGGCTCTCTGCCTTCATTCATGTCCTTCTCTGCCCAAATTTATCTTCCTTTCACCAAAGGCGTCCCACTGCTGCAAGCCTAGCCCTCTGTCCATGTGGAATAATGGAACCTACATGAATTCAGAGACCAGTATCTAATTCCTCTACTGCATTTTCTCAATACCTGACATGGTGGCTAAGACTGTAGGGAAGTCCTTGAAATCCCTCATGAATAGAATACTGGCCTGGCTGCCTTGGTATCCATAAGCAGGTTTTCAGATCCATGACCCACTGTTTCACACATACCCAGGAAAGTCAGGCCCGATGACAACTCCATTTATGACCTTTGACTCCACAATGGCACACAGGTGATAGGAATTTAGTAGAAACGGTACTTTGAATTCTGATCCAATCCCAGACTAATGCCATGCTGTCTGATCAGCTCTTCTTACAATGACAGCCACAGCTGACAGCCACTTGCAGGTCCCAGCCAATCACATGATCACACGGGACACAACCTATACTCCAAAAGCATGTTATGATTAAGCTATGATGTTGGGCTTCTGTGCTGAATAGTTTTTGTGTCAACCTAACATAACCTAGGGTCTTCTGGGAAGAAAGAAATCCTCAGAAGATGCCTCTACAGGACTGGCCTATAGACAAGTCTGCAGGGAATTTTCTCAACTGTTGACTGATGGGGGTGGGGCAGCTCACTGTGGGTGGTACCATCTCTGGGCAGGTGAACCTGAAGGCTATCGTAAGCAGCATTCATCTTTAACTTCTGCTTTGGTTCCTGCCTCTAGGTTCCTGCTCTGACCTCCTTCTGTGATGGACTGTCATATGAAACTATAAGCATAAAAGGCTGCTCTAGGTCATAGGGTTTTATCACAACAGTAGAAACCCAAACTAAGACTGTTGGTATTTTTAAAGATGTATTTGCATGTTGGTGCCCACAGAAGTCAGAGGTATCAGATTCTCTGAGAACTGTTACAGACAGTTGTGAGCCACAAGTGTGGGTAGCCAGGAACCAAAACCCAGTCCTCCACAGGGGCAGCATGTGCATGCAACTACTGAGCCATCTTTCCAGCCCCTGAATTCATTGTGATTTAAGACATTTTCAGTTGTATTGATCAATATTAACCACATCATAAACTGAGAAGCATTTGATCTCAAACTGTTTAAGCTATTACCTTATATTAGATACATTATGCAGTCTAACACGAGTCCAGAGGGACCAACAAATAACTCAAATCACAAAGTTGGTGATAAGTCAAAATTAGAACCCATAATTCTATTGCAAAGCCTAATCTGGATACAACTTGCTTCCCTAAAACTTTATTGTCGACCAAACAAATGTTAAGATCATACTCTCCAAAAGTCTAAAATACTGGATCACTGGCTAGTACTCTGGGGCCAGCTAAGGCCATACAGGAATATCTATGTGGCTTATAAAGTGGGGGTCGAGGGGGGGCAAAAGCTAAACTAGAATAAAAGATGAACAGAGAGGCTGGAGAAATGGCTTGATGCTCAAAAGCACTTCATGCCATAGATGAAGGAAGTGGAATCGCTGGAGGCGTGTCCTTCGACTGTATAATGTTCCAGGCCTCCGTCTCTGCTTCCTGTCCTCCCGGAAGTGAGTTGCTTTGCTTTACCAAATATCTCACCAGGATATCAGAGCCGAGCGATCACCAACTGATACTTCTGAAACAAGGGGACCCAAGAAACGGTTTTTCCTAAAAATTCTTCCTCTGCACTATTTGTCATGGGGACGGGAAAACCAACAGTGTGAAGCTGTCTTCATCCCGACCACGTGGCGTCTTCTTCCGGCTGGGTTTTCTTTCTGCCGGATTTCTGTATGGCTGGCCATGGGACACTCAGATTTTAGTTTTGCATGTTTACTTTTGTAAACACGTCTTTGTGTGAAGGTGGATAGGCGCCTGCTACAGCCAGTGTGGAAGTGGGCAGACAACTTAAGGGAGTGGACTCTCTTCTACCATGTGGGTTCCAGGAATCAGGGCTTGACAGCGAGCACCTTTACTCTCTCTGCAGCTTGGCAGACCCTCAGATTTCAGGTAAAAGGCCATGGTTTTAGTCTCAGGTTAACTCCCAGCTCTTCTGCACCATGTTACCCTCTTAAATTTCAGCCAAACGCCTACTAACATCTGGTCTGGTCTGTCCTGCAATTACTCATTTATCAACAGTCTTTCCCTCACACTACCTCTACCTAAGCTCAAGGAGAGCAGAGAGCTCATTTCTCTGATTCATTTTGCATTCCTGGACTGATGTTTAATGGAACATACACACACACACACACACACACACACACACACACACGATTATATAATATATATAAATAATTATATATAAATTATAATATATATAATCAAGGTCTGCATAAATGGATAAATGAAAGGGCAAGGAAGACCACATCATGCTACTTACTTTACAGTCTCAGCTCTTCCTAGATAAATTAATGGCCTTGTATAAACAGGTGATCAATCTTCACTACGAAACTAGTGAGCAGCATCATGGCCCCTTGATCTCAAGAGTACTATATTCTAGGTATATCTCTAATCAGTATGTTCTAGGTCATCTTATAAATCTCAACAAAGCCCCCTCCTAAGAACTTCCTAGAATACTCGAGGTCTAATCTGCTCCTGGTCTGACTGCCTCAAGCATCTCTTCCCTGCCATTCACTGATAGCACATATCAATTCTGTCATTTACCAGCAGTGGTTACTACTAAAGGCCTTGGAGCAAGATAGGTCCTGGGAACATAGAAATAAAGGAGAGTTTTTTATCCTGTCAACAAAGGTGGGGGCATAGATATTAGACCAATGTCTCAAAAGCATTCTATGATATGAGACACAAGCAATGGGCGTGTGTTACTGATAGGTCTTTAGAGAATAAAAACCAGACCAGAGAATCAAAGGAACAAAGCAGATATGTCACAAACATAAGAGTTATGGAACAGTTCTGAGAGACCCAGCACAGGGACAGCACACCCCTGTTGTAATTAGCTCTAACTATCGATTTGACACAGCCCAGTTACCTGAGAAGGGAGTCTAAACTGAGGCACTGCCCAGATCAGAGCAGTATTGATGGCACAACCTGGCAAGTAGTCCTAAGCTAAGAAAGCTAGTTGGGCAGAAGCCTGTGAGTGAGTAAGCCAGCAAATAATGTTCCTTCATGGTTCCTGCTTCAAGTTCCTGCCCTGACTTCCCTGAGGGACAAACTGTGACCAGGAAGTTTAAGTCAAATAAACCCTTTGCTGCCTTTAGGTCAGGGTGTTTTATCACAACAGAAAGGAAGTGAGAACAATCTCAGTATCAAGAAGCCCATCCCCATTTCAACCCAATCACTGTACTCCCACATTCCCTGGGGCCCTTCCCTACCTAAATTTTGTCTCCATCCTATTTCCTGCCCAAAAGTTCATCTTCTCCTGCCTTCCTCTTCTGCTCTCTGACTCGGAAGTCCCGCCTACTGCTCGCCCAGCGATTGGTCCCCTGAAATCTTTTATTTATTAGGGCAAGGCTCTTGCCACAAAGAAGCCCATCTCCATTTCAATCCAGTCTCTGCACACCCACATACCCCTTTAAAATACGGTCAATGTTCAATGTGCACAGACCCATCAAGGAACAGCGTCTGTTATCTTCCAGCATTGAGAATTATTTAATTTCAATGAATAAAATGTATGTTGAACTTAACATTGATTTTGTGCTGGGCATAGATGATCCATTGTGGTGAATTGACTTGCATAAGAACTCCACTAGTGGTTGGATCAGGTCTCATAATTTATCCCTCCCACACCACACTCGACCTGCCTTCCCATTTCCCACTGTTCCGAATGAAAAGACCAGCCACTGAAGCCATTTCAAGTCCAGCATTAACCTCCAGATCTTGTGACTTCTAAGACCCACATTGAAGCCCCACGTGCCTGTCTGTGTCCAGGGGTTTTCAACCTTTTTACAGGGGTCACATATCAGAGATCTTGTGTATCAGATATTTACATGAGGATTCATAACAGTAGCAAACTTACAGTTATGAAGTAGCAATGAAATAATTTTATGGTTGTGGGATCACCACACCATGCCAAACTGTATTAAAGGTACAGAGCCTTAGGAAGGTTGAGAACCACTAAGACCATTAAAAACTGCTGGCTCCCGGTCACGCAGATGGAGCTACTGCCTGCTCTTTGGTTGCCCTCCACCACCTGGTCTGGGCAGCAAATCTAAAAGTTTGCAGAGTCCTGGGGACCATGAGGTCAAAAGTCATGGTTTTTTGGTGGCCCATGAGATCAAAACTATTTTCTGAACTTGGCATGGTGCTTGTTCCAGTAAAGTCAGCAGTTTGGGGTCACCCTGGGCTACACAGTGAGTTCCAAGCCAGTCCGGGTTACAGAGTGTGAGACCCTGTCTCCAAAAAACCAAAAATCATGTGTCAGGTTAAAAACAAAAATAGGGAAAATAAAAACATCCTAAGCACAAGATAAGCAGATGAATTTTCACACAGAAATAGAAAGAGTTATTGAAAAGAAAGTATCTCAGGTTTCACACTGAAACAGAGCTTTGTATTTTAGGAAAAAATATTTTAAGTGATATCAATATATCATTTGTCTTTCTCACCATGTTGGCTTTTGAAGATTTATTTGTATTGTTTGAGTGTATGTGAGTGTGTGTGTGTGTGTGTGTGTGTGTGTGTGTGTGTGTATGTTTTTGTCTGTCTGTCTGTCTGTCTGTGTCTGTGTGCCACAAGTACAGGTACCCAAGGACCCCAGAAGAGGGCACCAAGTCCCCCGCAGCCAGCTCTGCAAGTGACTGTGAGGCAGACATGGGTGCTGGGAACCAAACATTGATCCTGAAGAACAATAACACACTTAACTACTGAGTCCCTCTCCAGTCTCTACAATATCGCTTCTGAACAGTGTTACAATAACGTGGGCAAGTCAGACTATTCCCCACTTCGCCTAGACCAAGGCACACCAAATTCTACCTGTATTCTTCACCATACTGTGCTAGTAAGAAAATGAACTTGTTCTCCTTCAAGTCTTTGATGAAAGAGTAAAAAATATATATTCATTTTTCTAAAGGTCAGAATACAACACTTTGAGCATTCTGTGTGAAGCAGCAGTGCTTGCAGGCCTGAGGCTTCTCCGTACAGTGGTGTCTCAAGGTCAAGTGCTCACCTGACAAAGCTTTGCGCCAAGGTAGAGGGGTGTTTGCTTGTTTGTTTGCTTGTTTGGGGTTGTTTTGCTTTGTTTTGTTCACAAAAATACTGGTTTTACTTGAAAGAATGAGTGGCAAACTATATTTGCCTCAAGGGAAACTCTATTGGCTCAACTTCCCTAAAGAATGAATAAAGCAAGCCTGCCATGACAAAGAAAACCGGGGCTGTATCTGTTGTTGCCAGTAATAACATTTGAGCTGTCACCAAAAGTCAGCACTTTCAGAACACTGCCACTGTATGTTTGAGCTTTCCCAATACTCTAGACTTTGCAGATAAAACTGACATTGATATTAAATAATTTCTTAAATAAGGTAGCCAAGAACCTGTGGATCTATGCAATCTGACCCAATGCTTTCTGCGTGTCATTTTGCAAATTCACACACAGTTTTTAAAAGTGTAGAACTGAAGAACTTACTTGGTGTGTCAGGGTGTTTACTATCCAAGCATGAGAACCCAACTTTGAATCAGTAGCTCTCACTCACATAAAAACCCGTGTATGGCCACACAAGCATCTGTAACCCCAACATTGGGATCACCGGAGCTTGCTGGCTGATTATACATTATACAAGGGAATAATGTAGAGCATGGCAGAAGACAACAGACACTCTGACCCCCAGGTGCTGTAAAGAACATATACTCGAACACACACACACACACACACACACACATCAGAAAAAGAGAGGGAAAGTATGTGGAGAGAGAAAGAACAAAAAGAAATCCCAAACACATGATAAACTGATGGGTTTTCATACAGGAATAGTAAAAGTTCATTCAAGAGACTTCAGGTTTCTCAGGGAATTTGTTGAGAGACTGTCCCCTCTGCTTGAGCATTTACTGTCCTAACAGGCTAAAAGGAGTGACTCATGATCTCCCAATAGATGCTGAAAGAACACCTGACAAATTCACTACATTGTGTCACTCTCCCTAACTACATATGCATTGTAGAATTCTTTTAGCCACAATGAAAAGTAAAATTATGTCACTTGCAGGAAAATGGGTGCTACTGGAGATCATCTTGTCAAATGAATTAGGCTATTCTCAGGAAGACAAACAAATTTTCTCTTATTTGTGGTTCCTACTTTTTTATAGTGCTGCATATAAGCATGTATGTATGTGTGTATGTATGTATGTATGTATGTATGTATGTATGCATGTATGTATGCAAGCATGACAGGAAAGTAGAAATGAACTCTCTGTGGGGAAAAAGAAGACAAGCAAAAAACTGCGGAGAGATGGGGAGGCAGATAACTGATGGGTACAAATGTGCTCAGCGTGTGTGCTTACAAGAGTTCTTCTATAACCAGTACCATGCATGCTGTCTACATGCACAGTAAAAATGTTTTTAGGAATATTTTTAAAACTATCCACAAACTAATAGAAGATAACTTCTCTAATCGATTAAGGACATCTAAAAAATTGTAGTTATCATATTTAAAGCACACTGTGTGTTCTCACCATTCCCATGCATGCTCACACTAAAGGTCTTAGCCAGTGCAGGAGGATTTTAAAGAGAGATAAAAGACATTTGAAGGGAGAATTAAAACTGTACCCTATTGGCAACATGATTATTTACATTAGAAATTAGCAAGGAATCTACTGATTCCTTTAGAATTTGGTGCATTCAATATGTTGTCAGTTGTAAGATTAATACACAAAACTGAGTTGTGTTCCTTAGGTTAGCCATAAAGGTTTAACACGGCACCTCTTGGGCTGGTCAAATAGCACAGAGGCTAAAGCACTTGCTACATAAACTGTTACCAGTTACCACACCCACCACACACACACACACCATTACACACACACACAAATAAACACACAAACACACACAAATAAACACACAAACACACACAAATAAACACACAAACACACACACCACCACATTCACACCACTACCACCCACACAACACACACACACCACCACAACACCATCTTACACACACACACACACACACACACACCACCAGCACCACACACAATACATACACACATACACATCATCATCATCACCACCACCACCACACACCACACACATACCAACAACAACAACACACACACACCACCACCACGTACACACCACCACCACCATCATCCCTTCGCTGCCACAATGGACTAAAACCCCCTCAATCTTGGGGGCAAATTAAATCTCACACACACCTTCAGCTGCTCATGGCACTGAAGAAATAACTAATGCAGTGTCTGAGACAACAGCACCAAATATAAAAGGCAGAAATATAAATCAAGTGCCTATCGAATACATATGCTGAAAATTACAAAGCATTAAGTAAAGAAGTCGAACCTTCCAGAAACAAAGATAATGTAATATACATGGTTCACGGAGTGGGAGGTTTAGTATTGTTAGTTTGTTAGTTCTTTGCAAATTGATCTGTAAATTCGATGCAATAATGTAAAATGCAAATCAAATTTTTTAAAGATGTTATTATTTATTCTTATGTTATTATTATTTGCTTATCTCTCTATCTCTGCCCCAACTTCCTGTCACTTTGTCTGTCTCTCTGTCTGTGTCTGTCTCCCTAACTCTCTCATGTGTGAGGGGGGCTGTGAGTGTGTGTGTGTGTGTGTGTGTGTGTGTGTGTGTGTGTGTGTGTGTGTTTGTGTGTATATAAGCATTCAGGTGCTAAGAGGCAAACACAGCATTTGAAGCCTCTGGAACTGGAGTTGTAGGCAGTTGGGAGCTGTCCAGTGTGGGTGTTCTGATCCTCTGGAAGAGCCAAGAGAGCTCAAACTGCTGAGCCATCTTACAGCCTCTGGATTTCTTTTGTATATCATCAAGATATTTCCAAAATTTATGTGAATATGTTTTTAAAAAGACAAGCCTAAACTACTACTTTGGGGAAGGAGATGAAGAGAGAGAGAGTGAGTGAGAGAGAGAGAGAGAGAGAGAGAGAGAGAGAGAGAGAGAGAGAGAGAACTGACAAAGTTGTATGTCCTGCAGTGCCTCTCTCAGTGACAGGTGACTCCATGGAACTCTGTCATGCATACATGCTTTACATTTTACTAATTAGAATGCCCTGAGAGAAACCACAGTGACTTGAATAAGAATCGCCCCTCCAAGGTTATGTATTTGAATATTTGGTCCCTGGTTGATAGAACTTCAGGGGAAGAATTAGAAGGTATGGCTGTGTTGCAAGTTCCAAAAACCCATGACATTCCCAAGCAGAGGCAGATGGATGTCTGAGTTCGAAACCAGTCTAGCCTATAGAGCAAGTTTCTAGACAACCAGGACTATACATAGAAACCCTGCTTGGGATTGTAGGAATAAACCAGATACATATCAGACAAGAGCTACAAGGGCATCTGTCATAATGCATAAGATTTCTATGAGTGAAAAATGTGATCACAGCTCAGGTGCTTAGAATCTGAGTCACCCTCCAAAGAAAGAAAATTTCTAGAAAAGGCAAATTGTAAATGCCCACAGCCAATCTTGGAGCCCTGTCAGGACAGGGTGAGAATTTACCGCCACTCTTCTGAGACAAAGAAAAAGACTAATTTTTTAATCCCAAGTATCTCTCACATTTGATCATTGCTGCTGTTTCTAGCCTAGCCCAACATTGGTCCAGAACCTTCACATCACCTCAATTACACTCAGATGCACCACAGGGAATCATTCTAACCCCCGCAGCCACAGGTCCCACTCCTGTCTGCTTGATCTCTCTTTACCCTTCCATTCAAGAAGTCAAAGATTTACCACCACTACTGGAACAAAGTCTGGATCCTCTTAAGATCTATCAAGCCCAGCATGGTCTGGCTCCTGCTGTAACTCATACCCTTTGCTGCACTACAAGGCTCTTCTCGCTCACGTGCCCTACCACCACAGGGCTGTTGTGCATTTTCTTCTATCTCTGAACAGCTGGAACCCACGTTGACTTGAATTCCTCTCTACACTTTAGGTCCTATCTCAGCTTGTATCTGTTCATCTGAGAAGGTTTTCCCTCCCCTCTGTTCCAGGAAAGGACCCTGAGTTGCTTAATTTCTTAAGTTGGAAGGATTATTTCCATTTAACATTGTGCAATAGTCTTTTGCTTAAAATATTTTGATCAATATGGTCTTTCGATTGTTTCTGTTGTTAACTAGGACTATAAGGCTATATATCAGGGCCTTTGGATTCTGCTATGCATTGAAACTTTAGCATCTCACACAGTAGCTGCATTATGGGAGGTACCGAAATAGTTACTAAGGATTAGATCCAATACTGAGTCCTGCAGATTAGTTATATATATTGATGTCAGCACTATTTGTAATGATGTTGTATTAGAAATGATTCAAAACCCCGATAGCAGTAGGCTCCACTAAATGTGACATATCATGTTATATCCACACAGTGGAATATTGTGCAGCCATTTGACACATCTCCAGATATGGAAAGAGCCTCAAAATCTATATGTGAATAAAGCAATTCATAGGTAAGTGTACTCGGTGCTCCACTGGCCTATCAAAGGCAACAGGAAATAATACACGCTGAACCGGCTTTGCAGCATCAAAACACAGATTGAATGTTTGCACAAGAAACTAAGAGTCATGGCTGTTTGTGGGGTAGGTGAGGACTGGGGAGCTAACGTTGGAGAGGGAGATCTGCTGATACCACATGAATGTGTTGTCTCTTTGCAATTCAATTAACATACGTTTTCAAAGTGCTCCTGCCCAGAAGTTATTAAATGCTGCTGAACGGAAGAAAATGTGAATAGTTATTTATTCATTCCCAGTCCTCTACTGTTCTGTGATGATTTGTATATGCTCAGCCCAGGAAGCTATAAGGAGGTGTGTCCTTGTTGGAGTAGGTGTGGCCTTGTTGGAGTGACACAAGTGTGTCACTGTGGGTGTGGGCTTTAAAACCTTCACCCTAGCTATCTCAAAGCCAGTCTTCTCCTAGCAGCCTTCAGATGAAGATGGAGAACTCTCAGCTCCTCCTGCACCATGTCTGCCTGGATGCTGCCATGTTCCCACCTTGATGACAATGGACTGCACCTCTGAACCTGGAAGCCAGCCCCAGTTAAATGTTGTCCTTATGAGAATTGCCTTGTTCATAGTGTCTCTTCCCAGCAGTGAAACCTGACTAATACATATTCTCATCAATCAAGAGAGTTGGGTTGGGATTAGCAGTCACCAGTCCCAGTAAGTCTTAGGAGTTACCTGGTGGATGGGGGTGGGGTAACAGGAAGCTTTCTTTAAAGATTTATTTACTTTATGTATATGAGTACACTGTAGCTGTCTTCAGACACATCAGAAGAGAGCATCAGGTCTCATTTCAAGTGGCAGTGAGCCACCATGTGGTTTCTGGGATTTGAACTCAGGACCTCTGGAAGAGCAGTCAGTGCTCTTAACCACTGAGCCATCTCTCCAGCCCTGCAGGAAGCTTTCTTGAGTTACGTGTGTGCGTGTGAGTGTGTGTAATGTGTCATAAAGTACTCACTTCCCTGGAGTTGGGGTAACAGGTGGCTCTCAGGTCTGACATGGCTTCTGGGAACTGAGCTCTGGTTCTCTGCAAAAGGAGTATGTGCTCCTAACCATTGAGCAATCCCTCCAGCCCCAGAAAGTTTGTTTTTTTTTTTTTAAATTATAAAAATGCAGTATTGAAAAACTTTGAGATGACTACAGTCATGATGGTCATCATTTACAAAAGGCACTGGATACATACCCAGCACAGCAAGTTTTGCTTCTGTGGGTCTCAGTTTTTAGATGAGAACACTTCAGCTACAAAAAAAAAAAAAAAAAAAAAAAAAAAAAATGGAGGAGCCTGCCCAGGGTCATTCTTCCTGACACAGAGCCATCCGGATCCGATGAAGAGTTTATATTCCTTCTGTGAGACAGCTCCTTCCCCACTCCAAACAAGGAAAGAAGAACGTGGGGGCAGTTTGACCTTCACAGGTTTTATTTTAATCCCATGACATTTTATGACAGACTGATGTAAGTAAGGTCAGACTAGGTCCTAGGAGCTAGTACCGGCAGAGAAGGGAAAATATCCAACTTCTGTTTTGACTGTTACACTCATCCAAGTGAGGGCGGGGGGGGGGGGAGAAAGGAAAAATATTCTTGGCTGGAGTGTAGAGAATCCTGCCAGTAAAGACTGATTGCCAAAGACATCCCCTCAAGTGCCATTAGCACCATGACACCAGTGGAGAGGAGCTGAACACTTAGTTACACTCCCGATGTCTTGGCAACTCTTAAAAGCAAGATTGTGTCTCTAAGAACTAAGGGGTAGATGGGGTATTTAAAAAGCCAAGTGCTTGGAAGAAACCAGAGTGAGGAGGGTTCTGCTCCCTCAGCTCCAGTAGAATGGTATGGCACCATGAGTGTGTGGCACAAAAGTATCCCCGTGCAAGATTTCCCTACTATCCAATCCCTTGACCTCCAGATCCCCTTAGTCCTTCATGACTGGAGTCTAGGTCACCTGTCCAGGCTTCAAGAAAGCTTGGAGAGCAACAGTATCAGCAAGATGTGTAAGAGCTCGCTACACACCTACGCTACACATAAGACACAGAAGAACAACAAAGTCCGGGGCTGCTTGCTCTCCAAGCATGTCAGGGATTAGTGGATTCTCATTCACAAAAGCCTCCCAGCCCAGCATTTATTCCCACTTGGAGGACAGGTGATCTGAACAATTCTGAACTGTCAGGAAGTTGTGAGAAAACAGGTATGTCTGAGATCAAAGGCAAGCGTGCTCTGGGAGGATGACACCTAGAGACCAGCCTGTCCATAGAAAAGGCACCTGCTGTTGCTTGTTTTCTTTTCAGTTTTCACTTATGGTTTGCTTTGGTTTGTTTTGGAAGAAAGGAAGGAACTGCTTGTAACTTTTTCTGAAGCTCTTCGTCCACATACACCATTTGAATCACACAACACAACCATATGATTCACTCCACACTACAGAGAAAGACTGAAGGTTCACAATAGACTTTTTTAAAGTAAATATGATTCTAAGTTAAATTTTGTATGTGTTTTTCTGAGGGTTGTGTGTGTGTGTGTGTGTTTGTAGTGCTTGTTGTGGAACCAAGATATAGGGATCGTGGCACGTGCCTTCAACTCTAGCACTTAGGATGCTGACTTGGGAGAACTGAGAATCTGAGTATAGCTTGGCCTAGTTCAAGACCAGCTTGGGAATCCACATCATGAGACCCTGGCATGAGTGCGGGTATCTCTCTCTCTCTCTCTCTCTCTCTCTCTCTCTCTCTCTCTCTCTCTCTCTCTCTCTCTCTCTCTCTCACACACACACACACACACACACACACATGTGCACAGATACACTGAATAGATAGACAGACAGACAGACAGACAAATGGACAGACAGACACTTTCATTGACCTTTGATGTGGTACCTTTCAAAGAGGGTGGGGAATAGTAATGGAATGAAGAAAAGGATCTGCGGAATTGTTAGTGCTCTAAATCAAACTTTTAAATTTACTGTGCACCAGGTAGCACTCTGGAATGACACACACACACACACACACAAACTTCAGATTTACTCTTCCTCCATATGTCCAGCACCCCCGCACTCCGTTATCTAAGAGGCCAGGGTCACTAAAAGGGAAAAGCTCTCTCCCCGAGATCAGCCTCTGACCAACAGCAACAGATCTGCCTTCACGCTGAAGCTATTCTCTGTGGTCTTGTGGTTCTATCCTCTCCCGATTCTAATGTTGGAAAATCTGATTTCAAACAAATGTTAATAGCTTCATCATGTGAGCAAAAGGCTAATAAGTTATGCAGCTGAAAAGTTTTAAGCTTTTGTGGAGTAATATTTGATCTCTTGACATAAATCTATTGCTATTGTGGGTCATATACGTGTGCAAAGTTCTCACAAAGTAAACCAAAGCTAAGCTGATTCCGTTCCTGGTAGAATAGGTGTGACTGGAGTCTGGAATTCTGAGGCCTGAGTACATCTTATGTATCACCCATGAATCAGGGAACAATAAAAATGTGAAGGGAGAATCAAGGACTCAGAGATGGCTCCATGGGTAAAAGCTTGCTGCAAGAGCATGAGGACCTGAGTTCAAATCTCCAATACCTGTGTAAGAAGTGTAAGAAGTCAATCATAGTCATGCAGATCCATGGCTCCCACTGTGGGGCTCACGGGGGTAGAGATAGGAAGATATTTCAGGTTTGATGATTGCCATTCTACTTCCAGGGATAAAAGATACTGCCTCAAGTCACTAGAGGACAAAGCAAGTTGTTCAAGCGTGTACCCGCACACACACACACACACTCACACACTCACACACACACACACACACACTCACACACTCACACACACACACACACACTCACACACTCACACACAGAGAGGAAACCAGGACTAGAGAAATCTCAGTTGGCAAAGTGTTTATGAATACATGAAGACCTGAATTTTATCCCCCAGAACCCACATCTAAAAAGCTAGGTATTATAGCACATCCCTCTAATCCCAGCACAGCTGAGGCAGAGGTGGCAGGGACACCTGGGCCTTGACAGCCAGTCAGCCTGGCCTGTTGGGTAACTTCCACATCAATAAGACCCTTGTCTCAGAATACAGAGGAACAGAGTGGGTGGCTTGAATGAGCATTCTCCCCCCCCCCCCCCCCGCAGGCTCCTGTGTTCAAATACTTGGTTCCCAGCTGGTGGAACTATCTAAGAAGGATTGAGAGGTGTGGCTTTGTTGGAGAAAGTGTATCAGCAGGGGTGGGCTTTGAGGTTTCAAAAGTCTGACACCATTTCCAGTTCTTTTGGTCTCCTGCTTTGGGATTGAAATACCACATAGCATTTCTACCACCATGCCTTTGCCTTGCCCATTGTGAACGCCAACTCTCTAGAATCATAAGCTTAATTAAATGCTGTCTTTTATAAGTTGCCCCATCATAATGTTTTAGCACAGCAATAGGAAAGCCACTAATATCGGGCCTGAAAACCAAAGCCAGAGGTCTTGTGGCTTCCATGTATCTCCATCCACGCAGGCAAGGGCACCAGCACACACCTATGTCTGTACACAAAAACAGGAGGGGAAGAGGACTTTTCCCCAGAATGCTGTCAATACAATAGATCTCTAGCAGGAACCTCACCATGTGAAAAGGCAAATGAGTAACTTCTTTTGTCTGGACAGCCTTGCCCATCACAGGTACAGCTTCTCCATTAGAATAGGAGCAATGGTTCTTAGAGCAAGGGATCCCAGAGCTGAAGATGATGAAGTTTATAGGAACAGGCACTCCCCTAGGCTAAGCCACCAGACAAGATGGCATGCCTCTCAACCCTTCTGTGCATGATAGAAAGAACGGAGCCACAAGATGCATCCAAGGTGGTGCTTTATACCATAAAGAACTGTTTGATTTGATAGCCATATCAGACCTGTCTTCGGATATCGGTCCTTTAACTTCAAGTCTACTTTGCATAGAGGATAGGAAGTGAAGGGCCAGCAGCCCACAGGCCTGTCTTGACCTTATCTCATCAGTGCCATTGTGGCACTGCCATCGTTCAGAAAAAGTGATGAGCCCTAAAAGTTCCCTTTCACTGGCAATTGGCTCAGAGTGGGAGATTTCTATATTTCCATACTCAGAGAAATCTTAACCCCAGCCACTTTGGCTACCCTGCGAGCTTTGAAGACAGCATCACTTTAAAAATCACAGGCTAGGGCCTAGAGAGGAGGCCCAGCAGTTAAGATTAAGTGCTCTTCCAGAGGACCTGGGTTAGAGTGCCAGGACCTACCTGGTGGCTCACAAACATCCAAAAGCTCCACTTCCAGGGAATCAAACACCCTCTTCTAACCTCCCCAGGCACCAGGTACACATATGGTATACATACATACAACCAGGCAAAATACTCACACACGCACACACAAAACAAATCTAAAAATAAAGATTTTTTTTTAACGCATGAAATATTAGCCCTGAGGGTATTTTTTATTTCCTTTTCTTCCAAGAAAATTCCTTAAGTGAGCGGTTCTCAGCCTCCCTGTGCTGTGACCCTTTAACATAGCTCCTATGTTGTGGTGACTCCAACCATACAATTATTTTGTTGCTACTTTGTTACTGTAATTTCGCCACTGTTATGAATCATATATCAGAAATGTACATTACAAGATATCTGACATGCAACACCCCACACAGACTGAGGCTTTACAGCCTAAGACTGTCAGTCACAAGAATAGCCATAATGGCTTACAGACATTGAACACTCTTGAGTGCTGTGCCAAGAGGTTTACATATTTAAATCAAATGAGTGCAGTATGGCTTTGACTTTTGCCTCCCTTTTGAAGAAGGGGAACCTGCGACATGTGTGCCTTCTTCCCCTTTCATTCCTACTTTGTGAAGAATGCCGTATCAAGTGCTAACCGTTGGGAATCCAATGCCTATGAGCAGCATTGGCTTGGGGCAAATGGGAAATAGATGAGGAATATAGGAACAAGCCCCAAAGGCATACCCCAAGTGATTTATTTCCTCCAGGTAGACGGATCTTCTGAAACTTCCACAGCCTCCCACCATAGCTGGATACCAAGATGGAAACAGGGAAGAAGGGGAACATCTCAGATTCAAACTGGAACACTTAGGTTATAACTCTTGCCTTTTTTTCTGACTTCTATTACTTATATGCACTTTACCCTTGGAGCATGTAATAATGTCCCCCAGTATTTGCACTGTATTTGCCCTGTGCCAAGCTGGGAGAGAGGGGGGTAATACATAATTTAGAAGAGCATTCTTGGCGCCTTTGGTCATGATGCGGTATCTTCATAGACAATCTGACCACACTGTTTATTTTGCCAAGTCACAGGCTGTAGCCTGTTCTTACCCTGTTGTCTTCCTGGATCTCCCAGTCACTCGAGAAAGTCATCAGGGGCTGCCCTTGGGAACAGTTAGCAAACTGGAAAAGGCTGGAAAACATCCTTCTGTTCTCCTGTGTGTCTGGAAAGATGGCGTCTTGGAAATTGACTCCATGTGGCAAGAGATTGTAATTTTCATCCATCCTAGGGGGGGAAGGGTCAAAGCAAAGGTGTAGGTGAGGCTACTGGAAATGGGCCAGCTTCAGTCTGGTTTACAAAAGACAGAGATGCTCTCGCTACTGTCACTGTGAAGTCCTGCACGGTTCTCAGGAAGGGGCCACTACCCTTAACATGTCTCATTGTTTTCCACTTTCCACTGCTAGAGTCTAGCTTAAGGTTTTTTAAAGCAGGGAGTCTAGACAAGAGGGAAGGGAGATGTATGCACACCTATCTGTCTATTTCCTGTGCCTCATAGTGTCCCTTGCTTCCTGGTTAATAGGCAGCACTTGTAATGTGACCTGGACTCAAGCCTCACTGTTACATTGGGCTTGTGACATGAAACAAGTTTCTCCTTTAAGCGCCATCCTCTTCCTGTCTGCTATAAGGACTGTGGTAAAATATACTTTCTAGGTCACATCCTGGGGATTACACTGGAAAACTGTAAACGTGACTCACTGGGTAAGAGCTCTTCCTGATCAAGTGTGAGGACCCAAGGCCAAATCCATTGAGCCCCACAAAAAGTCAGCCGTGGTTGCGCATGCCAGTAACACCAACACTGGGGGACAGAGACAGGCAGATCTTGAGAGCCTGCTAGCCCAGACTAGCCCAAAGGTCAAGTTTCAAGGTTAATGAGAAATCCTATCTCAAGGTAAATAAAGTGAAGAGAAATAGAGGAAGGTGTCCAGCATCTTCCTCTGGCCTCTGTATGTGAACACACTCTAGCAAATGCACCACATTCACACATAACACACACGCATCCAACACACACAAGGATAATGAAGAACTTGGCACAGAGCAAATGCAGTACTGGTGAACATTTTCACATGCTCAAGTGTAAAATACTTATTAGAAAGAGAAAGGGGGGAAAAAAGAGGTGAGAGTTATAACCTAAGTGTTCCAGTTTGAATTCGAGGTGTTTCCCTTCCTCTCTGTTTCACCCTTGGTACCCAACTAGGGTGGGAAGTTTCTGGAGGTTGGATCTACCCAGAGGAAATAAATCACTTGGGGTACACTTTTGGGCCCTTTCTATATTCCTTCTTTCTGTTTGCTGTGAGGAGAAGAGCCTCTGCCCGTGCACCGCCATAATCATCTGCCTCAGTATACAGGAGCAAAATAACTCCTCCCTCCGTCCCAGCTGTCAGTCAGGGCTCATGAGCGAGAGGCAGAGGCCAGGCCAGAGGGGAAATGCTTTGCGCAGTCATTAGCCTACTTCGAGGCAAGACAGCCCTGTGAAAAGACAGTCGGTCACAGCATGGTGTGACTTTCTGCCAACAGATCATCTCAAAAGAAGAAAGCACTGGCTGACCACCCCACGGTCACTGAGCCATGTTGTGATTAAAGAGTATAACAATAGGCAAAAATCCAACACCATCCACTCTTTCCTTGAGCTTTTATCCAGCGGTGTCCAGTTGTTTTGTAGCTGGACTTTCCGTGTTTTCCCTAAACAAGAATCATGAAAAGGCCGACTCAGATTCCTCCGTATCAAGAAAAGGCACCCTCACAGTCCAGGCTGATTTTATTTAGAAACTGTACTTTCCAGACATTTACAAAAAATAAATTTAAAAAAAATCCACCTAATCTGGCTGAGCAGCTCATGCCAACAGAAAGCAGAACATGCACTCTAAACCCAGCCTGCCTTCAATATGGAAAGCACATGTGGCCTGCAGCTATAGATCCCCTTCTGCGCGGCGCAGAGACTTCAGCCCATGGTCAGAACCTCGGTGCTGTTCTACAACTAATCAGACTGAGACTATTGCTGATCATAAACCTTTGGATTGAACCACTGACTATCTTAAAATCTGGCTAAAATCCTATGCTTCTCCCTCTGTGTGTGTGTGTGTGTGTGTGCGCGCGCGCGCGCGTTCGTCTGTCTCTGTCTCTCTTTCTCTCTCTCTGTCTCTCTCAGCTGTTCTAGATCCATCTTAATTGAATTAGAAACAACCCACAAAACTTGGGTATCCACCTACTGTTCTCTACCTGTGATTTAGGTTGAATTCAGTAGTCAATAAAAATAAACTAAATTTGGTATTTGCTATTGATCACGGGCCAAGTGTAGTGGAACATCACAAGATTAGTGAGGACCACCTGCCTGATGCCCCTCTGCACTGTTCAAAACGTTGTGGCCCGGGGTCCTTACCTTTCCCATCAGTGGGTTCCCAATGCTGCTAATTTGAATTACTGGGCAGCGGGGGGCGGGGCATTCTAGCATGGGGTGGGCAGGAAAGGAGAACCTGAGTGTGCATTGAACGACGGAACATTCCCAGGTGCTTCGCGAGCGTTTCTCACTATTTGCTTCTCGCTTTTATCCAGCTGGAAACTGATGGTAGGGCGGAGCGTGAGAGGGGACTCCGAGAACTGGCTGGAAATTTACACTCCAGAAGGTCGAAGCCAGAAAGAACCCCAACAACTGATTGCAAAGGTCATCTTTCTCAAAATGTCAAATGGGTGACTGGAAAGCACCTTAATAGCTGCGTGTGGTGGCAGGAGCTAGTAATCCCAGGACTCAGGGGTTGAGGCAGGAAGATCACCCGGGGTAAAACATAAAACCCCCGCCTCATAAACAAAAGCACTTTGACCTTTTTGCCTTTAACCCCGTCTGTGCATATAACCCCAAAAGCATCTCTGTCTTAAACATCTTTAGCCAAGGGGTGATCAGGATCTTCGTAGAGGAAAGAGCAAGGCGAGAATGAAAAGAACCTAAGGCATGTTTTAGTTTGGGGGAGTAGCGAGCCCCCGGGGGCGCTCCTGACCTGTGGCAGGTAGCCCGCAGAGGGAGGGCAGGCTCACCTTACAAAGAAGAAATAGGAGTAGTCCTGGACCACCGTGTGGGAGTGGCAGGAGAAGTAGCCCAGACCTGTGAGGTTGAGCCTGGAGCCGGCGGGCACCTCCAGCATACTGCCCCACGCCTGGTCACACAGCATCTCCACCTCGGCGGAGTAGAAGAGCCCTCCCTCTCCAGCTTGATACTGCCAGGGCAGGTAGTTGTAGAGGCCGGGCACCTCGGGGTGCAGCGCCAGCACCTTGGCATACACGATGGTCTCTGCCAGCTCGGCTCGGCAGCCTTCGCTCAGGGGTCTCCACTCCGATGGCAGCTGGCAGGCGCGCGCGGGCGCCGGGGAGGCGGCGAGGCAGAGCGCGGCGAGCAGCAGCGGGAGCGGCATGCCGGCGGCTACGCTCTAGCCCCGGCGCATGGCCCGCCCGAGTGCCTGGTGGGGGGGCGGAGGGGGACGGGGAGCCGGGGAGCCCGCAGCGCCTGCCTGGGGACCGCGGCCTGGGTGCTCGGTTGCGCGCGCTCCGGAGAGCTGGGTGCGTGGCTAGCTCTCTGGCCCGGATCACCATGCCCCGGTCTTCGCCCTGCCACGCTTAAAAAGGGTCGAGAGGACGCGACGGGACGGGCGGGGACTGGGGCGTGGACCGCGGCAGGGGCGGGGAGTCGGCCAACCCTGCAACCGGCCCTTGTAGGGCTCCCCGGAGGAAGGGACGGACCCCTGCGCCCTTGGACTCCAGGGTGTCGACGAGACCTGTGTACTAGGTCTTGACCGCTAGACCCAGTTGGTTTGTAGCTTGCCTCTCTGGGTTAGATCTGAGCTTGCCTGGAGTAGACTTGTTCCCTACGCAGGTGTACCGCGACTTTTGCTCTCAGTTTGCGTGAAGGAGTACTCTGCCTAAGTCTTTAAGCTTTCTCTGCAAGTGATTTAGAATCAAAGCACCTCGAAATCAAATCTGATTTTATCGTCCTAGAACTTCGTGTAAAACATATCCCCCTTCTCTCTCCCTTTCTCGGTCTCTCTTTCTCTGCCCCTCCCTTCCTTTACTCCCATTACCCTCATTTCCACCTCCCTCCTCCTCTCTTGTCCCTTCCTGCTCTCTTTCTCACTTCTCACCCCTTTCCTCTCCTCCGCTCACCCTCTCCTCCTTCATCATCCCCTCCTCCCCCCTCATCGATATTGTGTACACACACACACACACACACACACACACACATACACACACTGCGTTTTCTGTACTAATGATGTTAAAAGAATCCCCACAAAGATTTCAAAAGCTGTTGTTCACGGATTGATTGATGGATGGATGATGGATGGATTGATTGATTGATTTGATTGATTGACTGGTTTAAGCTTAGTTGCTTTATACAGCCCCATATTCAGAAAGTCCTACACCTGGGAAGCAAATCCATCCGTAAACTCACAAAAGCGTTTCCCTAGTTAGTGAGTGAAATGGAAGAGACCAAAACCCAGTCTCCTTTATATCCTTGGTGTAATGAGAATAAATCACAAGAGGGCTGAGGGTGTAGCTCCATTACCAGAGTACTTCCTGGGCATGCATCATGCCCTGAGTTTAATCCCCAGCACCTCGTCAGATGGGCACGGTGGCAAACACGCCGTACTTGGGCGATGCAGGCTGGAGGGTCAAAGTTCAGGGCTAGTCTCACCTACATGGGGAGGCTTCATAGGGAATTTGAGTCCAGCATGGGCTAAAGAAACTCTCTCTCAAAAAAAGGGGGGGGGGGAGAAAGAGAAAAGGAAAGAAGTAAAGAAAGAGAAAAGGAAGAAGTAGAGAAAGAAAAGAACAAGAAAAGGAAGACGTAAAGAAAGAAAGAAAGAAAGAAAGAAAGAAAGAAAGAAAGAAAATAAAAATACCTGTTTGTAAATGTTTTAATCATATATTTATGGGTGCTATATGTATATCATTATCATAATATACATACTGTATTTAGTGCATTTTCACAACAGATTTATAAGCAAGGTTGCCCTTAAAATGGAAAACTGTCCGGAGCTTCTTACTGGGGTTTGCAGGTCTGGAACCAGGAATTGTTCCGGGATCTGGAGAGAAGCGTGGTCCCAGAACAATGTGAAGACACTATACTGATGTGGAAGGAAGAGTTCAGGCTGGCCTCACCTCAAAGGCCCCAGGTCGTCCAGGGAGTCCTGAAACTCCAGCTGGATGGTTCCTTTTGTGACCACTTGGGATGGCCACAGGTGTTGACAGGCAGCTCTTACACACCCCAAACCTCGCAGAAGGGTCTCAGGAGGAAGATAGGGTAGAAGGAACCTGAGGGAGAACTATTGTCACTGAGCAGTAAACCTCATGGAAGCAGAAAGAAGTGTGAGAAAGAGGACCTTCACGAGCCAAGTGTGCACCATGCTCAGTGAGACCTAAACAAATTATGTAGGAAAATCTTAGTTACAGGCAAAATAAATCCAGGGGACAGCAGTGCCAAGGATATGGGTGACAGATGGCTCTCTGCAGTTACCTGCCATGGGAAATACCAAACTTCCACACAATAGTAGTGACGCTCGGGCCAAACATCAGGGTCTGCTTATCACCACAGGCTCATTGTCAGGCTCATTGTCTCTCGTTGGCCATTTAAGCTGTGAACTTTCCTTACTGTACAAACTGCTCCGACTGTCAGGATGAAATACTGCAGGCTGGAAGCTTACAGGACAGAGATTTATTTCTCCCTGTTCTGGAGACTAAAAAGTTCAGTCTCCAGATGCCAAGACTGGCGTCTCTCAAGACCTTTGTCCCTGAAGTGTGTGTAAATAGCCATTTTGCGCCTTTGCAGCAAGAGCTGGCCTTTCCTCTGTGCATTTCTGTCTTTCTCTTACCAGGCCAGTGGATTCAAGCCCATCTTTACCAACTAGTCTAGCTTTGGTTACCCCCATAAAGGCCTTATTTTCAAATACAGTCCCACAGAGGGCCAGGAGAGAGCTCTGATCCGTGAGTGGGGAGTAGGCAGGAGAAGCCACTGGAGACACAACAGTTGTTCAGCAGGTGTTCTGAAGGTTTGCTTGAGAAAGACAGGGAGCGTGACATAATTTATATTCCTGGCAAACAGACTCAGAGAACGCATTGTCAGATCACAGTATTAACAGCCGCTAAGTATGAGCCAAGTACTGTTGTATGGGCTGTGCATATTTTATCTTAACTCGATTGCCAAACAACATCCCAGAATAGATACTGCTATTGTTCTCATTTTAAAAATCTCTGCATGTATATGTGTGTGTGTGTGTGTGTGTGTGTGTGTGTGGTGTGTGTGTGTGTGTGTCTGTGTGTGTGTGTGTGTGTGTGGCTGCATGCATACATGTTCTCCTACACACTTGAGTGTGTGATTATGGGCACACATGTGGAGGTCAGAGGACAGCTTTGGAAGGCGGTCCTCCCCTTCCACCTTAAGACAGGATCTCTTTGCTGTTTGCTACTATGTTTCCCAGGCTAGCTCCCATCTCACCAACCGATCATTGGAATCACCAGCTTTCTGTGGGCTCCAATCTCAGGTCCACACATTTGCAGGGCATGCACTTCACTCTCTGAGCCATTTCTCTAGACCTGCTGTCATGATTTGTATAGATAAGGACATTAGGGCACACGGAGGTTAAATGACTTAGCAGGTACACAAATGGGCCAGAAGTCAACCATGCAAATCAAGTCTCCTGAGGTATGTTCACTTAAAGTGAATACTGAAAGACACTTCAAGACACTATAAGGCGGTATAAGGGCACAAGGTGGTCCTTTCCTTGGCATCTATGTCAAGTATATGGTTACTGCTGTGGTTTACATGTGAACTGTCCCCCACAGGCTCTCTTGTTGGCTGCCTGGTCCCCAGCTGGCAGTGCCGTTTGGGGAAGTCATAGAAGCTCAGGAAGTAGTAGATGGAGAAATCAGCATCCTCGGGCACATCCCTTAGGGATGTACTTCACCATAGGCCCATTTCTGTATCCCTCTTTCTATTTCTGGTTTACCACAAGATAAGCAGCCCTTCCAACGTATCCTCCACCACCCAGATGGTCTGCCTTACCACAGGCCCAGAACTGACCACACCATGGGTTGTAGATTGCAGTCTCTAAAACCCTGAGCCAAAACAAATAATCTTTCCCATGAGTCACTTTTTTTGTGTGTTTTGGACACAGCTACTCAGAAGTACTAGTAGAGTTAATAAAAACTTAGCACCAACCCCAGTGTCTTAGATCAGGTTTTATTGCTTTGAAGAGACACCATGACCAAGGCAACTCTTATAAAGGAAAACATTTAATTGATGCTTGGCTTCAGTTTCGGAGGTTTAACCTATTATTGTCATGGTGGGAAGCATGGCAGCATGCAGGCAGCCAATGGTACTGGAGAAGGAGTTGAGAGTTCTACACCAGAAAGCCGCAAAAGGAGACTGTGTGAGCATAGGAGACCTCAAAGCCCAATTCCTCAGTGACATACTTCCTCCAACAAGGCCACACCTACTGCAATAAGGCCATGCCTCCTTGTAGACGAATAGTTAAAAACATGAGTCTATGGGGGCCATACCTTTTCAAATCAGCACACACAGGGAAGATTTAGTGAGTGTGAAGCTGACCTGGTGTTCACTGTTCAGTCCTGAAGCCCTTTTCTGTTTCATTCGGATGTTATAACTTATGCAGACAAGGTCACTTAAAGGTTTGTCTTTTAAATCTCATCCTCAAGCGCCTAGGGGGCTGGCTGTACAAGCTTTATCTACCTCCACTACCTTTAAAACCTTGGCTTTTCCTTCAATAAATAAACAGCTATATATTTAATATATAATAAATATTAATAAATATTAATAAATAATTAATATTTTACTACTAATAAATAAAAGTAGGCCTGGCTACTTTTCTCATAGGAAGTTGGCAGAATCAAAGCCCTTCCAATATGACCCAAAACATCTTTTCCTGAAGCCCCCCCACCCCAGAACTTGCCCTCATGGGTTCTCAGACCAGTCAGTTACATTTTTCTTCTCTGTAGAATCTGGTAGAGAGCTGTCCCCATTTGGTTTCTCTTCCTGATTGGGTTGCTGATGTGTTCCCTGGTGATATGCTAATCTTTGGAGAATAAGATCCTCAAAATAAGCAGAGCTCGAGATAGTTAGAAAAAAATGAAAATGCCATATAATTTCATATAATAATAATTCCATATAATAATTATCGGGTTTTATATCAAGGTAAGTCATTTCTGCTCATTGATTCCAAGGCCTATCAATTGAAGCTGTGAGGCAGGGAGACACCCCATCGCTTCAGGGCTTGACTGTCAACTCACCCTATAACCGAGTCTTCCTTAGTCTCTCACACCTTTCAGAATGTGTCTGGGTGTTTCCAGGTGATGGCACACATGGTAAGACCAGTTGATTTTGTGACCATGAGCCCATGGCTATGAAGGGAACAATAGGACACAGTGATCGGAACTGGTGCTCTGGGAAATGTCATGAAGACAGTGTGTTCTAGGAGGCCAATTGAAGTGGAAACTTGAAGGGTCTTTGGAAAGTCAGTTGTGTCAGATGATATCTTGCTTGGGCACACTCATGAAGAAGTGTTTTCCTGATGCAGACACAGGAAAAAGGATGCTCTGCTAGAGCAGAGACATTAAGGAACATTTCGCTGAAGCAGACACAAGTGAGAGGATGTTCTTCTAAAGCAAGCATGTGATGAAGGGTTCTTTGTCAATTGCATGCATGTATTGGTTCGCCTTACATTGCATAGTTGAGCTACATTGCCAGGAACTCCACACAGAGAAATCCACCAAAAGACTTCTGGTGGCGCGCTGTGGCTTCTTACCACTTCCAACCTGAGGACTTGGACCGATTGGCAGGGTGATGTCAGCTGAGACAGATTCACAGGGAGTTTCGCTAAGTGAGACTCAACATTCTGAAGCAAGACCTGTGGAGGACACACAATGTTCGGAGGGAGTAGAAATAGGACTCAACAGACTGTGAGAGGAGCTGGCTTGTGGAGCTAGCTGTGCAGTGCTTCTTCGTCCTGATTCTTGGCTTCACTGAGAGAGGCACAGCAAAGGACTTCTCCTGGTGTCCCTGTTGGTTCAAATCCCTCCTACTGACTCCTGCCCAATTTGGCTGAGTCCTGTCGCTGCTGCTGCTAAAAGTTAAGGTTACAGCTGTTGATGGTGTTGCTGGCAGAAACATGGAAAGGGAAAGCATATTTATGTCCAGAAAGTACCTAATCTCTGTCCCTTCTAAGATGGAAAGAGTTTAATATAATCAACTAGGTGGCTGAGGAAGTACCTAATCTCTGTCCCTTCTAAGATGGAAAAAGTTTCATATAATAAACTAGGTGGCTGACTAGTCTCTGAGTGAATGATTCATTCTTATGGGGTTAGTGTTAGTCTCTTTTTGGCACATTAAGCTCTCAACAGCAGTTCACAGGCCAACCCTGATGAAGCAAGTACTGAACTGTGAAGAGTCTCTCGTTTCCACAGGGCTGCAATGGGTAAAGAAACTATATAGGATGGGTTTGCCGATCTAATTATTAAGAACCCCTTCAATGGTCATCACTCACATGAGACACAGATGTCGGGACAATCAGTGACCATTCTGCAACATCCCCAGATGACGTTCTTACCTGTTTTCTATTTTCTGATGCCATTCTCCTAATTTCCCATCCATCCAAACAATGAGTCGCTGCTCAGGGACTGTGTCATTTTGACTAATAGCTATCTGGGGGTTCATTACAGACTGCAACTCTCAGGTCACACTCTGTCACTAGGGAAAGTCAGAACAGGAACTCAAAGCAGGAATCTGAAGGCAGGAGGTGAAGCAGAGGCCATGGAGGAACACTGCTTCCTGGTTGGCTCCTCATGGCTTGCTCAGCCTGCTTTCTTATATCATCCAAGACACCTGCCAAGTGAACTAGACCCACCCACGTCAATCATTAATTAAAAAAATGAACCATAGACTTGCCTACAGACAGGCAAATCTTACGGTGACCTTTTTCTCAATTGAGAGCCCTTCTTCCCAGAGGACTCTGGCTTGTGTCAGGTTGTCATAAAATTAGCCAACACATTGCCCTTTCATATTTTAAAAATTATATGATATAAATACAGTGCTTGAAATAGTGTGCTCATTGTGAAAACTCAGTAGCCATATGTTGAGAACAAAATAGACCTTTTGTCGCTGAATTTAACATATAGTACACAAAGAACTCAAATTGCCACCACTCAGGGAGTGGTTTATAAATTGCTCTGTACTGGTGTGACTGGCATGTTACATTTTCAAACATTCTACAGGGCATGCTCATTGGATCGGTGAACAAAGAGTATGGATTATTTGGGGACACATAGGAGGCTTCGTGCTTGATCTTGGTAACAGTTCCTTGGTTACTCACTTTGTTTCATAAATATAATTTTTACATATTTTCTTCATATAGTTACAACAAAAAATCTTTACAGGACAGTCTCTTTATCAAACTGGATTATAGTTAAGTGATTGATCTGGCAAGTAGATTCAGATCTGTCTCCTTGACATTCATATAAGGGACCGAGTGAAAAGGCTTACATCATTGCTCTCCTGAAGTTTACACAGGACAAGGCTCAGTACTCCTGTGTAAGCCCTGCCCCTCTCCACCTCCAGTAGAAATAGAAAAGCTAACATCATATAACCGTCACTAAGATTGGAAGGCCCCATGAGCAAATCGATATATGTGTGTCGCTTCTGGTACAAACACAATAATAGCCCTGTACCTGTGCTCCTGCCCCAGTGGTAAAGAACAAAGCTAAATTTTGTTTTGTCCTCTGTGTGTTTGTGTATGCTTATGTGTGAGGGGGAGGGAGGGTTGTACATGTATGTGTGCTTGATTGTGGAAGCCAGAACTCAGGAGTCATTTCTCAGATGCCATTCACTCTGTGTGTGTGTGTGTGTGTGTGTGTGTGTGTGTGTGTGTCCGTGTGTGTCCTGAAACTCACCTAGTAGCCTAGGGAGCCCCCATCTCTGCTTCCTCCCCAGTACTGGAATTATAAGCATGCACTGCCATATTCAACTTTCTCGATTTGACATGGGTTCTCGTGCTTGTAAGGCAAGCCCTTTACTGACGGAGCCATTTCCCGAGTCTCCTAGCTGCAAAGGTCATCTTAGGTCATCCACTCATTAAATGGACCAAACTTGGTGGCACCGTGTGCCCATCCTTAGAAAGGTATTGAAGCTGTGATGACCCGTTCAACACCATTCCTGCCCTCCAGAACCTGTCCATCCTGATGATAAACTTCACCTTCACACCACTCCAACTCAGCTTCCTGCTGTTTTCAACATAGAGTTCATCGAATGCTATTATCTGAATACAGACCAGAGCCATATACATTTTCTTGGTAGCAACCAAGCCGCCTGCTTCCAAACCCCCTCCCCTCAAAGTGAGCAAGAAAACAAAGAAAACCCAGAAGGTTTTCAGAGCTTTCTTTCCTATATTTCTGCTGTCTTCATCTGTGTAAAAAGTGATGGCTCGCAGAGCCCAAACAGAGATCAACAATCAAAAATGAGGGACATTCTTCCTGTTTTAGTGTATCATGTTTCCTAACCCTGCAGGGCTTCTCTGGAAGGCTCCCAGTGTGCAATGTAAACCTCAACTCAGTCTTCCTTCTGGTATCGTTGGGAGGCAGGAAGCCAGAGTTATTTCACAGATAAAGAACTAGAATCCCCAGAGACCAAATGCCTGCCTGGGTCATGTAACTATAGGCATTTGGAGATGCTGGGAATGGGGCTTAGGTTAGGACTCGCTGCCTGAGGTCTCCCAGCTCCCAAATGGGGCCTCCTTCCTAAGATGTGAAAAATCTTCATGTGTGAAGTGTCCAGTGGAGTCTTGTTTGCCAAAAGGAATATTATGGGAATGTAGAGAAGCCCATGCATATCTCTTCCCCTGCATAGTAAGACATTTACAGGAGGTGGTATCGATTACCTGCGGTCATTACAAATTCGTCTAATGATTAAATGCCTGTCCCCTGCTGAGTCCACAAGAGAGGATAATAACAAAAACAAAAATAAATATTTTGGCTAATATAATCTTTTATTTTTCTTCTTCTTAACAGGACTGGGCATTGAACCTGCAGCCTTATGCGTGCCAAGCAAGCACCGTACCACTGAAACACAGCTCCAGCTACCAAAGTTGAGGTTTGGACTTGACAGGCACCGAGTAACTGTTCTGTTAGCCGCTGACAGCACTTCGGCTAAGCATCATTCTGGACTCCGTGCTCACCAGCCAGGATAGCAACATGGTCAAAGCCTTTTTACACTAGCAAATGGAGACAGGGATGGCTAGTTTTTCAAGGAGGAAATATGAAGTCCCAAGAATGTCCGCTATCATTTTAAGCCCATCAAACCAAATCCCTTGTTCATGGTTTTAGATATTAAATGGAACTAGGTGGCACAGGCTTGGCATTTTGACCTTTCTGTCCATCACTCAACATTTCTATTTCAAACAAATGACTGTTAGCATTTACCTTTCAGTGTGTAGGTGCAGAGATTGGTTCCAGGCCCTGGGTACACAGCTAAGAATAATGTAAAGATGCTGTCCTCATTGGTCAAACTGGTATGGCTAAAACTAGGCTATGAGGTCATAACAAAGAGAACCCTTGAACTATGCTAACAGAAAGGTACCCTAGTGCCTGGCTGCGTGTGTCTGTCTCGCCACTGGGGTGCCCAGAACACCACCAGAGAAGAGCCAGCAAACTTATCAGGGGAGGAAGAACACGGTCCACAACTGAGGTCCTCGGTCTGTATTTTCTTGGCTGGGAAACAGCAGGATCTGGGATGTTTGCTGTGGTTCCCAGTCTCCTGTGTACCCAGATACCTCTGAGGTACTGCTGGGAGTTGGGAACAGGGGTCTGAGGTCCATGTTTTCCCTCAAGGTGTCTATGTACCAGGCAGGAAGGGGAAAGCTGAGCTCAGGACAGAGGCAGGACCCGGTTTGGTTCCGAGTGACTGGCACGTGTCCTGAGGGGCTGGGAGAGAGGAGGCCTCCAGGAGATTAAGGCAAGGCTGTTTATGTTGAAGGCCTCCCAACCACATCTCAATTCCGAGATCCCCTGCAGTCTGAGCCTGCTCAAAGTTACCAGTTCTTCTGTCTGGTGGCAGGGTCTACTTGCCCCACACCCTAGACGAGCCACTGTGAAAACCAATAGTTTCCTGAAAGAAGAAAGAAATGAACATAAATTCACCATATGACCCCAGCTTACTACCCTTGGGCACTTACATGAGAGACTCTAAAACAGTGTGTCACTGAGACCTTGTATATCAGTGCTTTCTACAGTCCTGTTCACAGTAACTATGTTAAAGAACAAGACTGGGTATCCATTACAGAGGGCTGGGTAACAAAAATGTGAGATATGTAGGTAGATAGGTAAATAGATAGGTAGACAGATAGACAGACAGGAAGGCAGGCAGGCAGCAGGCAGATAGATAGATAGATAGATAGATAGATAGATAGATAGATAGATAGATAGAGTAGACATTTTTTCAACCTTAAAAAATAAAATTATGGCATTCACAGGAAAATGGTTACAACTGTAGATCATCATGTTAAATAAATTAAGTCATTCTCAAAAAGGCAAATATCACATATTTTCTCCCATTTGTAGTTCCTAAATTTTTCACAGACACACATAACCATATGTATATATGACTGAAAAGCAGAAGCTAAACAGTCTAAGACTAACAAGGAGGATACAGGGAAAGAGGCCTGAAGTGAATTATATACTTGTATAAAATGTCCTTATACAACCCATTATCATGTACAAAGAGTGCATGCTAATAAAACCATTTAAGAAAAAAATAATAGAAAGAGAGAGAGAGAGAGAGAGAGAGAGAGAGAGAGAGAGAGAGAGAGAGAGAGGTCATCGATTAGTGCTACCCTCAATCCTGACCAGAAAAACTTCTCTCAGGAGTGGGCAGCTGTTAATACAGACAGTCATAACTGGTCAGGAACATGGTCAAATGCTGGGAACACTTGACTTTTGAGTGCTCAGCCCTAACTGGGACATTTATATCAACCTCAGACTCAGGGAATGTTGTGGAAAGGGAGGCAGGAACCACACAAGACCCAGAAGATGGAGACAAGTGCTACGAAATGCTTTCTGTCTTCTGCACAGGACAGAACCGATGTACACATGAACTCACTGAGGTGAGTTCACCCACACATAATAAAATCAACTGGATCAGTCAGCATTCCAGCAGGCAGCACTGATGGGGTCACCAGAGGGGGGGGAAAGACAGGGAGGGAGACAGACAGACAGACAGACAGAGACCGGAAGAGACAGAGAGAGGAAGAGGAAGAAGAGGAGGAGGGGAGGGGAAGGAGGAGGAGAAAGGAAAGTCCATGAAGGCAGGAAGGGGTGGAAATTTTAGGGCTATGAGAGGGAAGAATTGAAGGTGGATATGGTCAATATACATTTTATACACACATGAAATTTTCAAAGGATAAATAAAAGATGAAAAGTGTTTGTGTTTGTTTGTTTGTTTATTTAACAAAAGAAAGCAAACCAGACATAGTATCACAAGCCTTTAATCCCAGCACTCAGGAAGCAAAAATAAGTAGTTCACTGAGTTTGAGGCCAGCCTTGTCTACACAGTGAAAGCCAGGACAGCCAGGAAGACATAATGGGACCCTGCCTTTAAAAAAGAAAAAAGAAAAAAAAAAAGACACATAACTGGCAAGAAGGGAACTTCCCTAGTAAGTTGGAGCATAAACAAAGTCCCAAGCCCAGAGGAAAGGTCTCATTAACCTTTCATATCCTAGTCCTTGCAGGGAGATGGAAAAGGAAGTTCAAGTTCGAGAGGGCAGGCCAGAGAAGCACACATGGTTATCACAGAGCGCCTCACGTTGTCAACAAAGTCTCTTTCCCATAGGAAGTAGAGTCTCCTGGGGGAGTCTGACAGAGGTCACGGCCACTGGAAGACAGAAGGGGCACAGTCTTCCTACTGGAGGGAAGAGCCCCAGCTGGCTCACTCGCTGACACAAGCTACACGGGAGGCAGTGTGCACCTCCAGAGCCGCCTGAGGTCCCGAGCATCTTCGTCCGTCCACTCAGGGAGGAGGTAACAGGCAGCATGAGTAACACAGAGGAAGTTTAAAAAGACTCTGAGCAAAAGTTACAAAGACTCCATCGACTGCTTCCCTGGTTGCCAGTTGCACAGAGGGTTGTGGACAGGCGTAAAGGAGAGTGTTTCTGGGAGGATCTCCCAGGATTATCTGCTGTAGCTTATAGAGAAAATGTATAGCTGTGAATAGGAAACCTATTAATTAGCTAAATTGAAAAGGGCTGTTGAGATGGCTTACCTGGTAAAGGCAGTTGCCACCAAGCTTGACTTCCTGAGTTCAGTCCCCTGGGGCCCACATGGCATAAGAAGAGGCCTGACTTTGAAAGTTGTCCACTGACTTCCATGCATATGCTGTGGCACACGGATGCCACCAATACCAGCTCACATAAATATATACATACACACATACATATATCATATATATACACACATGTACATACATCATACACATACACACATACATCATGCATATATACACACATACATCATACATATATACACACATACATACACACACATCATACATATATACACATACATACATACACACATACATTCATACATAAATGCATACATACACACATACATACATCATACATATATATACACATGCATACATACATCATACATATATACACATATACATACATATATACATACTGTCTTAGTCAGGGTTTCTATTCCTACACAAACATCATGACCAAGAAGCAACTTGGGGAGGAAAGGGTTTATTCAGCTTACACTTCTACATTGTTCTTTATCACCAAAGGAAGTCAGGACTGGAACCCAAGCAGGTCAGGAAGCAGAAGCTGATGCAGAGGCCATGGAGAGATGTTATTTATTGGCTTGCTTCCCCTGGCTTACTCAGCTTGCTTTCTTATAGAACCCAGGTCTACCAGCCCAGGGTTGGCACCACGAACAATGAGCTGGGCCCCCCCCCTTGATCACTAGTTGAGAAAATGCCTTACAGCTGGATTTCATGGAGGCATTTCCCCAACTGAGGCTCCTTTCTCTGTGATAACTCCAGCTTGTGTCAAGTTGACACAAAACCAGCCAGTACACATACATACATACACACATACATACACACATACATACACACATGCACACATACATACATCATGCATAAATACACACATATATCATAAATATATATACACACATGCATACATACATCATACATATATACATGCATACATACATATATACATACATACACATACATGCATACACACATACATACATCATAAATATATACACACATGCATATATACACCATACATATATACACACACATACATATATATACATACATACACATATACATACATATGCATACACACATACATCATAAATAAATACACACATGCATATATACATCATACATATATACACACACATACATACATATATGCATACACACATACATATGTCATAAATATATATGCACATGCATACATACATACATCATACACATATACACACATACATACATACACACATACATACATATATACACACATACATACATATACATATGCATACACAATGTAAAAAGTAATTTAAAGAATGAAATGAATGGAAAGTGTGTAAGAAGTTTGGCATCCCTATGTTTAATGCATTAAAAGGGTTAATGATAATTTGACTGGAACATAAATAAAACTAAACTATGCTATGGGCTAGTTTTTGGGGGGCGGGGAGGGTACAAAGAAAAAGCTCAGATGGTTCATTCATAACAAAGCCCCAAAGGGATCGTAACTAAAGCATGGTTTATAGAGTGAGTTCCAGGTGAGCCAGGGCTACATTATAAGAGCAGGCAAAACATTCATACACATGAAATAAAAATAAAATAATTTTTTCAAAGTAGATTTGCCTTTTTGATCCCTTAAAAATTAGTCAGTTCTGGGACTGGAGAGATGACTCAGCGGTTAAGAGCACTGACTGCTCTTCCAGAGATCCTGAATTCAATTCCCAGCAACCACATGGTGGTTCACAACCATCTGTAATGGGATCAGATGCCCTCTTCTGGTGTGTCTGAAGACAGCTACAGTGTACTCACATAAAAAAAAAATAGCCAATTCCAAGAATCATCTTTTTATACTATGGAGATTACTTTATACTTTATTAATTTACACTTTACAAATTAATCTCTTTTGTGAGGGCAGAGAGCCAAGGGCTTCATGCAAACTAAGCTGGTCTTCCACCACTGAGCCACACCCCATCTGTTCCCTGAGCTTACCATCTTTCATCTTCAAACTAAAGCTCTTCTGTATGACTCAGGCCTCTCTTGAAATTAACCCCCTCTTCCTTATAATGACAGACTTGAAAGGAGGTCGCCTTCAAAAAAAAAAAAAATTAAGTTGTTTTTATCCTCCCCCACCAGGGCCTTCCTCACAGAATTCGCCAGTGGCTACATCACTGGAGGTAGTGGTTTCTCCTCCCCAATGCCATCAGCTCGCCCGGGTGGTACTGAGCCCCATGAACCCTCCCCCATCAGTGACTGGATGTTTACTTCAGTGGTAAGTTCTGGGTCTAAGCTCAGACCCAAGCTCAGTCCTCTCAGCCCCCATCCTCGCCTGATGCAAGAGCAGTCACTCGAGAGCTTGGTTATCTTGTGATCTGTGGGAGAGAGGAGTGGTTTGCAGCTGAACCTGCCTCCGTGTGCTCTCAGCGGCCTCCCGGCCTCCCACCTGCCGTGAGTGGTTTCTTTCCAGCAAGACAGGTTTCATGGAGGGATAGAACTATCCAGCCCTCTCTGTTGTGGTGGTTCCTGCCCCCCCCAACCCAACAACCACCCGATCCCCTATCCCCCACACTCCCACCTCCACCCCCAGATTGGTTTGGTTTGCTACAGTCTCTTTAAATTCACTGTCTTTAAATTCACTGTGTAGCTGAGGATAATGTTGAACTTCCTACCCTCCTGTGTGCACTTTCCCATGAGCTGAGAATACAAGTGTGCACTTCCAGATACTGGGGATTGAAACCAGGGCTTTGTGCAGGCTGGGCAAGCGCTCTCCCAACTATTGCCCCCAGTCCCTCCTACTGCTGTTTCATCTGTGTACCACTGCTTCTTCTTCTTCTTTTTCTTCTTCTTCTTCTTCTTCTTCTTCTTCTTCTTCTTCTTCTTCTTCTTATTCTTATTCTTATTCTTCCTCCTCCTCTTCCTCCTCCTCCTCCTCTTCCTCTTTCCCCTCCTCCTCTTCCTCCTCTTCTTCTCCCTCCTCCTCTTCCTCCTCCTCCCCCCAAAAAAGATGAGACTGACTCCTTGGTGCCCACCCAAGACATCCACCAACTAGGTCATTTCACCAATGGACAGGCTCGCTGAGCTAGGACAATGCTATCCTCCCTCCAGCCTGCTCCTATGGATTGGGCAGAAGCTGTTTGACTCAGAGCCACACCCCCCCATCTCCTATCTCCTTCAGATTTGGTACCAAGCTTTGGATTTCAGGTGAAAAGTAGGAAGTCTGCCTCTCTTAGACCAAGAACCTAAGTCACTTGCTTCAACTCAGCTCAGACTGGAAAGCCTGGTACCAGTTGGTGCTGAGCCTGCTCAGCCAGACAGAGTGCTGCAATTCAGCACTGTCTATTCAGAATGGACAGCTTTTAAATTAAGCAAACACTCCTCCTCTCAAAAGCATCTCAACAACACTGTAGCAGAGAGTAAAATTACCTACAGGGAAGCCTACTGCTGAAATCGACCTTCGGTACTGAGACAGATGTAAGGTGGCACATATACCAAAGCATGGAGAAGTAAGGGTAGAGCACCTGAGCAGTTGACTGAAGAGAGGAGGGAACGGACGCAGCATGAGGCAAATGTGAACAGAAAGCAGTTGCTGAATCTAAGCACAGAAGAAAAGTTCATTAAAATCCTTGGGTACTTCTTGTTTAAAAAACAAACAAAAGGGAGCTGTAGGAATGGCTCAGCAGTTAAGAGCACTGGCTGTTCTTCCAAAGGTCCTGAGTTCAATTCCCAGCAACCAAATGATGTCTCACAACCATCTGTAATGGGATCTGATGCCCTCTTCTGGTGTGTCTGAAGACAGCTACGGTGTGCTCATAACATAAAAGAATAAATAATTTAAAAAACAAACAAACAAAAAACAATTCCCAGTGCCCACATGATGGTTCACAACCATTTATAACTCCATTTTGGGGTATCTAATGCCCTCTTTCGGCCTCTTGTCACTGCATGGTAATGGTGCACATACATACATGCAGGCAAACACTCATAATTAAATAAACATACATGTAATAATGTTCTAAACATTAGCCTAGGCCAGCAAGAAGGCTCAGCATGTAAAGGGGCTTGCTATCAAGTGTGACAGCATACACTTGATACACGTGGTATCAGGAAAGAACACACTGCAGCAAGCCATCCATATGTGTCCCACTTAACACACACACACACAAGATAAACAAAAGGTAGTAAGATTTTAAAATAGCCTTTTGTGTCTATATTTGAACATGCAGCTGCAACAGAAAACACTGTATCCTGATAGCACACACCGACCCATACATATACATTCTTCCTTTCTCACACACATAAACATGATCTTTTTAAAAAAAATATTTAAGACTATCCTGTTTAGGGGAGATAAAAATCTTGATATGTGTCCATTATCTCCTGACAGAGTTAACAGGGAAGCTGTATTTCGTGCCAGCATCCCATCTATCAGTCAATCTACTGACTAATCATATCTACCTATCGATCAATCTATCTACTGTTTGAAGTGCTGGGGACCGAACACCTGGCCTTCTGAACACTTACCAAGTGCTCTGCCACTCAGATATACCCCCAGCACAACAGAATTCTGGTTCCATTTCAAACCAGCCATTTCTCTTTTTTGTTATTGTTGCTTGGGATTTTTTTGTTGTTGTTGTTTGGGGAGTGTGTGCTTTTATTTTGTTTTTATTTTATTCTTGAGAGAGTGTCCTACTGTGTAGCCCTGGCTGACCTGAAACTGTATAGATCCAACCAGGTTGCCCTCCGCATCATGGAGCTAAGCCTGCCTCTGCTGGGATTAAAGAGCTTCCCACCACAGTGACCTCAGAATCATTCTTATTCTGTAAGTTTTCTCAGTGCAAGTAAGCTGCTTCTCCGTTCTAAATTCTCTTTGAAATCTAAACAGTTCTGTGTGCTTCTTCTGTATTTTTCCAACCCTTTCCACATCCTGCTGGGAGATCTCCTGAGCTAGTACCACTTCATCACTTCCTGTTTCCCATGTTAGCAAAAGGACAGTTGTGAAAAGTGCTAATGCATGCCTTTGGCTCTCTCTCCAGCTGGAAATCTCCTCACTGCTCCTTATAGCAGCCCCTCCTGTTTCTCTAAGCCATGCAAATGCCACACTCTATGGCAGGATGCTATTCTTAGTTATGTTTCTAGTGTCCTTACCTATTGCTGCAGAAGCCTACAGCAAAGTTTGATGGCTTATAACAACTAATTATCCCTCCTGTGTCTCTGTGGGTTGATTGGTTCATAGGTGGTGGGGCTTTACATGCTGTTGATTTAAAGTCGGGGTTTCTAGACCACCCCAAACGGGCTTCTGTATATGGCTGAACACTGAGTGTGCTGATGAAGGAGGCCTCAGTTCTCCAAGTAGGATTCTCCACATGATTTCTTGAGCTTTCTCATGACATGGCAGACAGATTCCCTAAAGAGCCATATGAGTCCGGCATGGTGGCGCACATCTGTGATCACAGCTTTGGAAGCCGAGAATAAAGGATCTTGAAATCTAGGCCAAGTTGGAATGTACAGCAAGATGGAACTGAAGGACGGAGCAAAGGAGGAGGCGGAAGGAGATAAAGACGGAACGAAGAAGAGAAGACCCGGCATGGTAGCACACTCCCTGAATTCTAGCACTCAGAAGGCAGAGGCAGGAGGATCTCTATGACTCAAAGACAGACTAGTCTACACCGTGAGTTCCAGGATCACATAGTGAGAAACCCATCTCAAACAATCCCAACAACAAGGGCCAGGGGAGGAGGGGTGAGGGAAGAGGGAGGGAGAAGAGAAGGAGGAAGAGGGGGAGGGGAAAGAGGAGGGAGAGGAGGCAGCGCATAAGGAGGAAGAGGGAGGAGGAATGGTAAAAAAGAGAAGCTTCCATGTGCAAGAACTCATGAAGGCTGGACATGCATCAATCAAATGTGTTTTCTCCTGTCGATGCCACGTCGGGTCAACACGGAACAGGACCCACGAGTGCAAACACCGAAGAATGAGGCTCACTGCGCAGACTCACCAGAGACTTCCACCGTCCTTCAAATAAAGCCGGATTTTTTTTTTTTTTTTTTTTGATTGAATAAATGATCTACATTACACTGTCATTTTTAAAACCCTTTTGTTGAGGCTAGAGAGAGGCTCAGCAGTTGGGAGTGGCTTGTCGCTTTTGTGGGGGAGCTCAGGTCCCAGCATCTTAGAACCACCTCTTACTCCAGGTCCAGAGGATCCAATACCCTCTTCTGGATTTTGTAGACATCCAAATGCCAGAGCAAATACACACAAACACACACGTTTACAAAGATAAAAACAAGAGGGTTTTCTTAGCAGTAAAGCAAGTAATAATTTTTTTTGTTTCATTTTGGCTTCCAGAAGCTAGACCTATCAAGTGTGTTTTATTTTGTTTGCCATGACCCATCGCCCGCGCATTGGGCGGCCGTGGGATGAGTGGTCTTTTCCTAGCACCGGTTATTCTCCGGCCGGGGGAGAGCCTGTGCTCTGTTTTTGCACTCTGAGTCTTGCCGACAGGTCAAGAGCCCTTTGCAGAGGAGGAATGAGTCATAAAACAGAATTCGGGATCCGCCAGTTACTGGAAATAACAGCATCATAATAACACCAAGCACCAACCAGTCTTGATGAATATTGCATTTTATTTTATTGTCCTCTGAATCTTTAAGAATTAAGGTCACTCTCTCCCTAGCTCTGTAACTAGATGGTTACAGTTAGGTGTGTCTTGAAATTATATACAGAGCACTTTCCTTGTCAAGCCCTAATAACCTACAGCTTTTATAAATTGCCTTTTTTTTTTTTTTTTTGCCATCGTTTCTACAGAAATTGATTCTAGGGGCCTGTAGTCTTTACCCAGAACATTTTGAACGAGAGCTGGGTTTTCAGATCGAGTATAATTTTGTTCTCTGACACATGGTTAAGCTTTAAATGAGTGTTGGTGCTACGGGTGTTAGGAAACTGTGCAGTTTGTGCTGTGGTTGGATACCTGGGGTGCAGTGGGGGGGGGGGGGTTGCAAACCCAAGACGGGAGCAATGAACCTGAATTGACTTACGTTCTCCAATGTAGGAAACACTCTACATTCTGATCTAATCCTTAATGGAACTACAGGTAATACATCTAAAGGGATTTAAAATGGAGCCAAGAAGCATATACACTGACCGTTCTGTACGCCACCCCCCCCCCAGCCTCTGTTTAATCTCTTAATAGTGGCTGTAACCCGAGCCTTTCCTCCACTCTAGCAGAAATCTGACAGTCCTGTTCATTAAACTCTCTAATCAAAATGCCTCCAAAGAGCCAGTGATTGCAACAGCGCTGTCTGGGGTCGCTTCCCACCCCCAGGGTCCCGTTTCCATTTCCTCTTGTTCAACAGATCTCTTATTTCCCCAGATCTGAAATGTTCTTTCCACTCACGTATCTTCATCGGCAATTAAACAAAGGATAGATACCTCCTCCTCAGGCCTCCACCATTGCTCCCTTTGTTTCCATGGCAACCTGGGCAGTTTATACCGAACTTACAAAGGCTACTTTTGGTATTAGCTGTACTTCTGGTCGACTTGGAAACAAAACTGCTGGGAGACAGTGATTGTGTGGCACCAAGCTGGATGGCGGCAGTGGTGGTGGTGGTGGCGGTGGTGGTGGCAGTGGCGGCGGCGGCGGCGGCAGAGCACCAGGGATGACCTTAGGAGAAGGCTCGGTGTCTAGGTTCTGCTGGTAGACATTTCCCAGAACCCAACACTTCCAGAAGCGAGGCAATCCCTCCACAGCAAATTCTTCCAACAAACACTGTCACATTCTGAAGAGGCTAATTAGAACCAGACTCAACCATCAGGAATGGTTTTCATTTGTCATAATTTATCAGGAAGTTCTGTACAACCTTTAAACATGTGGCATCTTCTTTTCTGTCCCTTTACTCCGTGTCTCCTCATTGTCCTAAGACACTAAGACACCAATCATTAATTCACTGATGGCTATCGATCCCTGACAGGCCCTGACCTCATTGGCTAACCGCAGTCCCACAGCTGAGCTGTTATCGTCCTCATTTTATTGCTAAGGAGCTACGTGCCCCTCATCAGAAGGTCAGAGATAACGCAGGACTGGTCTAGTGTGAGTGAAGCAGGGCACTTTCCCACGTCCCAAACTCAAGTCAAAGCTGTGGCCGATGTGCCTCAGGAACCTGTGGCCTTTTCCCCGGTTCAGCTGGAGAAACGACCCCGAGGAAATCTGTACATGTCCGCTTGGGGGCTGGGGAGACAGCTCACCTGGTGAAAAGCTCACCTTGCAAGCTCGAAGGCCTGAATTTAATCCCAAGAGTTTGTGTGTTCTGTTGTTTTTAGCCGGAGACAGGTATGACGTCTGCACTTGGAACTCTCAACACGGCATCTCTGGGGCTCAGCAGCCAGCCTAGGCTATTTGGCAGGTTCAGTGAAAGATGTCGTCTCAAAAAGAAAGTGGGGCCAGAAGGGGAAGGGATGTGCTTGCCCCCAACCCCGATGACCTAAGTTCTATCCCCAGGCCCTGAGTGGTAGGAGAGAACCAGCACTCCCAAATAGACCTCTGACCTCTACACACATGTTGTGGCATGTGTGCATGCACACACAGATACAGATACAGACACACACACACAAAGACACACACAGATACAGACAGATAAACACACATGCATACAGCCATACACACATGCATACAGCACATACATACATGTATACAGCACACACACATGCATACAGCACACACACATGCATATAGCACACACACATGCATACAGCACACACACATGCATACAGTACATATACATGCATATAGCACACATGCATACAGTACACCCACTCTTATACAGCACACAACACATGCATACAGCACACACACACATGCATACAGCACACACACATGCATACAGTACATACACATGTATACAGCACACACACATGCATACATCACACACACACATGCATACAGCACACACACCCATGCATACAGTACACACATGCATACAGTACATACACATGTATACAGCACACACACATGCATACAGCACACACATATGCATACAGCACACACACATGCATACAGTACACACACATGTATACAGCACACATGCATACAGTACATACACATGCATACAGCACACACACATGCATACAGCACACACATGCATACAGCACATACACATGCATACAGCACACACACATGCATACAGCACACAGAAGCACACACAGAGGCATGCACACATGCACACATGCACATACGAGAACAGTGTTGTCATTTTAGGGTGCCCGACTAGAGGGCGCTGTTGTCTCTGTCATCTGGGTGGCAGTCTTCCAGACTGAGGCTTTGGGCAGAAGTGACCTTGATGCAATTTTCTGTCTTTGCCCTCACACGTCCTACATTGTTTTTTCTACAAACTCTCTGAAAACTACACAAAAGAACTGCTTTTGGGTGTGATGGTGACAGGTCTTATAGCTCGGTGGTTATATAATAGGTATCAGATATACAAACCCAAATAGAGAACTAAGTCTCAGCTTGATTCTGAATTCTATGCGCTCTCCCGTATCTCCCACCCTTTGAGACCCTTTCAAAGCTTCCCATGGCCCCAACTGGGCTTTTTAGCTAAATCCATCAGCTAGTTAAAGTCTGCAATCATGTCATGATTACATAGGCCCCACTGAACCCAGCATGTTTGCTCTGCTTGCTTGATTTGTGTTAGAGAAAACACATATCACCTCAAGTTATTATTATTATTATTATTATTATTATTATTATTATTATTATTATTATTATTATTATAGTGTCAAGAAGCTGCAGATTTTATGGGCACCATTCACATTATTCATGAGTCCTTGACCTAAAGTGTCCTGGGGTTCACACCACTCATAAGCACATTGTAGAAAAACAATCCATTCCATCATTAAGAAGAAAAAAGGAAGCAAGTTCCTTGTTTTCAGGAAGGGGGATGAGATTGAAGATCTTCGTGCTAAGCAAAACAAGTCAGAGTCAGGAAGACATGCCTCACATGGTTTTGTAATATGTAGAACCACAAAATAAAAGTAAGAGACATGAAAGTAGAAAAAAAAACAGTAGGAGGTGGTGTACCGCTGGAGACTGTGGCTGACGTGTCTTATATGCATGCGCTAAGCATATTATATTGTACTGCTTTGTACAACAGAGCCTAATAAAGAAGGAAAATGTAAGTAATGCCGAGAGGCAGAGAGACAGAGTAAGCCAGGCGTGGTGGTGTGTGCCTACAGTTCCAGCACTCAGGAAGCTGTGACAAAAAGATCACATATCTGAGGCCAGGATGGATGGCACAGGGAGATCGTGTCTAGGGGTGAAGAGGAAAAAGGACCTGACCATAGGTGAACCATCTTCCTCTAAGATAAGAATCAGGGAAGAAGAGTCCCAAAACAGGATGATCACCACCAGTATAGTAGGAAAGGGGGGTGTGTAAAAAAATGTTTGCTTTGGCAGTAAGAGATAAGGTAAATCTCTCTGTCTCTGTCTCTCTCCTGTGTGTGTGTGTGTGTGTGTGTGTGTGTGTGTGTGTGTGTGTGTGTGTTGGTACATGAGCATGTGTGCATGCTATCTGGGCTCTCCAGATCTTCTTGGAACTATGCCTAAAAGTCCCCTGCAGAGAAACTTTCTTCAGGCTGAAACTTACTTCATTCTTCCACTGAGGGTCCAAAGGAAGACCAAGGCAGTGGGTCTTACTTGGACCATTTACTCTCTGGTTTCATAGCACTGATCTAAAAAAAATCTGACACCCTCACCAACTGAGCAAAGAGGAGAAGGCCAGGACTGTCTCAGAGCTCTGCTTGGAAAGAACAAAAGCTGTTTGTTTAACGGGGGGGTAGTCAAAATAGCATTTACGGTTCCAGGAGAGGAAGCTCCTGTCACGGACACATCAGACTTGTCCAGGCTTAACTTAGGAGGCTTAGACGTTCTCCTAGGGAAGGCATGTGGCAAAAAACAGCCTGGGGTGCTCCCAGCCCCTGGCTCCTGAGCTCCATTCCTTTGTGTTTACAGAGAGCCCAGGATCTACAGATTAGAAGCAGTAACGAGGATGGTGTTTATGCAGTACCATGTTCCAGGCAGCTCAGAGCACTTGGCAGGCTTCTTGCTGGCACTGCCTGACTGACTCTTAGAGAGACAAAGACTGTAGCTGGCCGGGGTCTCTGTCTACACCAAGGAGTCCAGGGGCACCTATCTATGCCTATGCTGGCGCACTGTGCACACCTCATCAGGGGTGTGACTTTTACTACTTTACCCTCTAGATTTCTCCCCTTCCCTTCCTTCCTTTCCCTTCATTTCTGTTACTAGGTCTACTATGGGACCCAGTCTGCTGGCCTCCTGACCCTCCTGCCTCGCCCCCCCCCCCCCCGCCCGCCTAAAATGCTGGGAGTAACAGGTATGCCGCATCACTTCTGAACCATTTGGGGGAGATCTAGCTTTCTTTCTCAATCCAGAGGAACCCTGTCCTAGTTTGTTTTCCGGTTCTGTGATAAGCACCATGGCCAGAACCTGTGGAGGAAGGGGTTTGTTTCATCTTATAACTTGCAGTTTGACAAGAAGGTAAGTCCTAGAAAGAATACAAGGCAGGAATCTGGAGGCAAGAACTCAAACAGAGGCTGTGGAGGGATGCTGCCTGCTGGCTTGCTCTCCATTGCTTGCTCATCCCACTTTCTTATATACCCAGGACCGCCTGCCCAGGTGAGCTCTTTCTCACCCATCATTAGTCAAGAAAATGCTCCCATGGACTTGCCTATAGGTAATCTGATGAAAACATCTTCTTGGTTGGGGTTCCCTTTCCCCTGGTGATTCTAGGTTGTGTCAAAATGGCAAAAAGCTAAACAGGATAATTCCAAATATAAAGATGTCCCTGGAGGAGTTAAAAATGAAATTCCATGATTGTATCCATACTGCCACTGACGGCCATATCTGGGTCCATGGTCCCATTACAGCCAGGGTCATCTGTGTTGATGTCCATGGCCCACGTTACCATGTCTGTGCTGCAGCCTGAACCCATATTGATGTCCGTGGACTATGCTGCCACCAAGGACCATGTTGGTGTGAGTGGCCGTCATTGCCACCTGAGGCCATGTGGATGTCCTTGGCCTGTGCTGCTGCTGAGAGCTGTGACGGTGTCCACTATGTGCAGTGGCAGAGGGCCAGGCCGATGTCCATGGTGTGTACTGCCACAGCAGACTACGCTGAGGCCAGCAGCTAGGGGCCGTGTGTGACTCCATGGTCCATGCTCCTGCTGACTGGAAAAGGAAAGCTACTGCTTTTCATAGAATTGATGACTGCAGACTCACAGTTGAGAAAGAGGAACATAGAAGACTTCTGGTGCAAACCCTACTCCCTGCCCTACCCCCCAAAAAACAACACCGTAGATAGTAAGCCACTAAAGAGAACTCTTAAAAATTGTGATAAGGGGGCTGGAGAGATGGCTCAGAGGTTAAGAGCACTGACTGCTCTTCCAGAGGTCCTGAGTTCAATTCCCAGCAACCACATGGTGGTTCACAACCATCTGTAGTGGGATCGTCCCATCCTCTTCTGGTGTATCTGAAGACAGCTACAGTGTACTCATATACATTAAATAAATAAATCTCTTTTTTAAATTATGATAAGGATGCTGAAGTGTAGCTCTCCAGAACTGATGGCTTTTGGCAGGTGTGCAGGTGAGGAAGAACTCAGTGTTCTTTAAGGGTCTGGTTAGTGAGAGTCTGACCATGCGCCAGTGAGTATGTGAACAACAGAAATTGGACTTCTTCGACTTCTTCTTCTTCCTCCTCCTCCTCTTCCTTATCCTCCTCTTTTTCTTCTTCTCCTCTCTCTTCCTCTTCTTTGGGGGGGATGTCCCAAGGGTGGAAGACAGACTTGGAGGACTGAGAAGTGAGGATGCTCAGGATTCATGATTTCATGATGATGTGAACTTCCCAAATAATCAATAAAACTATGATGAAAAACTGAAACTTCAAGGAAGGTCATTGAGAGACATATATGAGACTGCTGATCAAAGCCACATGTGCATGCAGCAGTTCTGAAGAGCAAACATTAACTGGGTCTACTTGGTGTACAAAGAGAGTTCCCATGCCCAGAAGCTTCCAGAAGGAGAACACCCATTCCTAATCACCTTAAAAAAAATAGTATAACCAGGAATGGCCATATAGCTTAGTTGGCAGAGTATTTTGCCTAGCATGCATGAACCCTTTGGTTTCATTTCCAGAATTGTATAGTAGTGACAATGTAAACCCAGCACTCAGAAAGCAGAGGCAGAAGGAATAAACTTCAAGAACATTTTTGTCTACATCCGTAGCAGGTTCAAGGTCCGCCTAGAATGCATGGGACCTGTTCAAAGGGAAAGAAAGGTGAAAGAAAGAGAGGGAGGAAGAGAGGGAAGAAAGGGAGGGAGAGAAGAAAAGAGAGAAAGAAGGAAGGAAGGAGGAGGAGGAAGAAGAAGAAGAAGAAGAAGAAGAAGAAGAAGAAGAGAGAGAGAGAGAGAGAGAGAGAGAGGGAGAGAGGGAGAGAGAGAGAGAGTTGAGAGGAAAGAAGAAAAGAAGGCAGGAAATCCCAAATCTGACATGGTGACTGTCTTAGTCAGGGTTTCTATTCCTGCACAAAACATCATGACCAAGGAGCAAGTTGGGAAGGAAAGGGTTTATTCAGCTTACACTTCCATATTGCTGTTCATCACCAAAGGAAATTAGGACTGGAACTCAAGCAGGTCAGGAAGCAGGAGCTGATGCAGAGGACATGGAGGGATGTTGCTTACTGGCTTGCTTTCTTATAGAACCCAGGTCTACCAGCCCAGGGATGGCACCACTCACAATGGGCTGGGCCCTCCCCCCTTGATCACTAGTTGAGAAAATGCCTTACAGCTGGACCTCATGGAGGGATTTCTCCAGCTGAGGCTCCTTTCTCTGTGATAAATCCAGCTTGTGTGAAGTTGACAGGAAACCAGCCAGTACAATTGACCCCTTGTCAACTTGATACACAAACATATTTCCATTAAGACTCAACCTTTACTTTCTTATTTATCCCCAAGATCTAAATAACGTTAAGAGTCCCAGTCTTTACAAAATCTTATATATTAAAATTTCAGTCCCTTTAAAATATCAAATCTCTTAAAATTCAAAGTCTTTTTTCAATTCAAAGTCTTTTTAACTGTGGGCTCCACTAAAATACTTTCTTCCTTCAGGAGGAAAAAAATATTATGGAACAGTCACAATCAAAAGCAAAATCAAGCTCTGATCATCCAATGTCTGGGATCCACTCACAAACTTCTGGGCTCCTCCATGGGCTTGGGTCACTTTTCCAGCTCTGCCCTTTGTAGCACTCACCTTGTCTTCTAGGCCCCAGCTGCCTGTTCTCCACTGCTGCTGATGATGGTCATCTCATGGTGCTGGCATCTTCAAAACACTATTGTCAGTCCTGGGGCACTAATTGCAACTGAGGCTGCACCTTCACCAATGACCTTCCATGACCTCTCACAGTGCCGAGCCTCAAATGCTCTCCATGACCCCTTCATTTCTTCGAAACCAATACCACTTGGGTGACTCTTACACATTATCAAGTCCAGCCACAGCACAAGGTACAACCTTGGTTATCTCTGGAACACAGTTTCTATGTGCTCTCAGGAAACACTTCACAGAAGATTTCACCTCAGTAATGTTAGTCTCTTTTTAATCACCACTAATTTCTTAGCTCCAGCTGACCAGCATCAATAGTTCCAGTAATGCAAAGATTTTGCTTTAGCAGTTCTAGTATCGTGTTAATCACAACTGATTCTTCAGTTCCAGCTAACCAAAACCACAGAGTCTTCACAATCAAAATAGAAACAGCCCTGAAAGAGTCTTTAATCTTCCCTCTGAAATTTATAACCCAGGCCCTCGTCTTCTGTATTGTTCTCATTATCTTTCAGGCTTCTACAGAACATCCCACAGAGCTCTCAATATCCCAAATGGCTCTTCTAGCTCAAAGTTCCAAAGTCCTTCCACAGTTCTCCCCAAAACATGGTCAGGTTGTCATGGGAATATCCCACTATGCTGGTACCAATTTGTCTTAGTCAGGGTTTCGATTCCTGCACAAAACATGACCAAAAAGCAAGTTGGGAAGGAAAGATTTATTCAGCTTACAATTTCCACATTGCTGTTCATCACCAAAAAAGTCAGGACTGGAACTCAAGCAGTGACTCACACCTATGATACTAACACTTGAGAGGCTGAAGCAAGAGGTTTACTATGAAAGGTAAAAAAGATTATCATGCATCCAAGACCAGCTTGAATTACAGAATAAGACCCTATTTCCATAAGAGAAAGAAGAAAAGAGAGAGAAAAAAGAAAGAAAAACTCACTTTCAGGTGAATTATACTTTAACAATTGATTGTCTACATTTAGATTGATAGTGCCTTGAGTTATCACCAAATATAAATAATTTGGGATGTTCCTTAGTGTCTTCTGTCTAGACCTTTAAAACTCTTCACAAGTATTGGCTACTTACAATTAAGTTTCCTGCTTTCCAGAGGGGTGCAATTCTGACTTCATCAACAATTTTCATAGTGGTTTTAGGCAAGTGACTCCTCCTCCCTGGCTCTGTTTCTGAATTGCACACAACTGTCAGCTGAATGTTTTAGGACCCTCCCACCCTCTACCATAAGTACATTCCAGACAGGTGGATTTCAGTCATCAAGGTAACTGTAACAAATGGGTTGCTGATACATGGTAGCAATGAGTATGCTGTTTGTCATGCACAGAAAAGATTCTTGTCAATAGAATGTCAGGATCACCAGGGTATCTGCCCTGCTAGACAGTCTCAGGATACCAGTGTCTACAAGTCCAGGCAAAGCAAGATGAAGTTCAAAGTTCAGGTTGTTTAGCCCATGGGTGACAGGTATAATGAGATCATTTCAGAATTCTGGATGAACAGAGAGAAACAGGACACGATGAACAACTTGCCAGCTTTTTAGATGCTCAGATATTGTTTGGTTCCCTATGGCTCACCACTATTTCAACCTAGGTTTGTTTGTAAAAGCCACATAGGATTTAGTGTAGTTCCATTTTTAGTTTATAATGCCTAAACTTTCCAGTGGTAGAAAAGTAGAATTTTGATCTATTCTCATGTTACATTTCAAACTACAATACTAATTGGGCAGCCATAACAAGCTAGAGCCCAAGTCTCTATACGGATATGACAGGGAATAGCTTATATTGCACAGTGTGTTGTGCTGCTAAGTTTCGCTGTCTAGTAAGCTGTATTATGATCTGAACACTTGGTTCCTAGCTCATTGTTTTGGAATGTTATAGAACCTCCAATTTGCTGAAAACAGTGATTCACATTGGACATGGGCCTTAGGGTTTCATAGCCTGGTTCCACTGTCTGTTCAGTATCAGTTCCTGGGTGTGGATACATTGTAACCAACCAAACTCCTCCTGCTGCCATTGCTATGCTTTCATTTGCCTACCTTTCACATCATCATGGACTGTGTCCCTCTGGAACTGTTAGCCAGAACAAACTCTGACTCCCTTAAGTTGAGTTTGTTGAGGCATTTTTAACACAGCAGCAAAAGAGAAACTAAGACAGTTTGGGTGTACTAAACACTTGTGTACAAGTAGAAATGTGTTGTAATATTGTATAATCCTTGGGTTATGATGAACTAATGTCCCAAGGAACCCATCATTTGTGGAACATGTCATGAGTCAAAGATGTGTTCACCACTTCAAAGATAGACTCTGGTTTATGTAAGTGGGTCCCAGATCACTAAGGTTCTAGCTGTCTCCAAACCATTAGGTGACCTCTAAGGGTGACAGTGTTCTGTACACACTCCTGCTGATATTTCTACCATGTTACCAATTTTCTTCAGGTTACCTTTCCCCACAAATCAGCATTTTATAACTTTAGTATAAACTACCAAAATTCTAGTTTCCTGTGTTCCAGTTATATAGAACTTACTATATACCTTATCTGCTAAGTCTGGCGTGGCTACAGAAGGGATGGTGTGTGTAACAAGGTTTCTGCCCCTGGAGCAGAGCCAGCAGGGGCATCGGTCTTCTCAAGTGCTAACAGTTGCTGTAGGCTTGAGGCTTGTTTGTGTAATAATGCATATGTTTTATTTTATGTTCCTCCTTCATGGAATGTTTTTCCTGCCAAGATTAATGACTTCATAATAATCAGAAACAACATGGTTCCAGAAAGTAAAAATGTGTCTGGTGTTCCTCAGCAAAATGGTAACACTGTGACCTTTAGAACAGCCCTTAAGGCTGTGGGAAAGAAATCTGAAAAACATGAGTTCAAGAATATACAAATCAGTGTAGAAACTGTTCTTTACAGGATTTCTCAACTATGCAAAATATAAGGATGCAATGTGAATTGTATGAGGAGCTTCACAGACCTGAAAGAACAGAGGCAGCTGCCCTATGAACCATCTTGCCAGACAAACATTAAGGGAGGAGATAAAGTAGGATCTTAAAGCAAGATCCTACTCAGCTAAATTTATTGTTTGTGTTTGCAATTGAACAAGAAATAGTTTGGCTTTTTAATCTGGAATTAACTACATTCCAGAAGTGGAAGGCACACTTGTGATTCAGATCTTAAGGCTGGAAGACAGGGGCTTTTGATCTGGATCTTGAAGAATAATGGCCATGAAAAGCTTAGGCCCAGGCATGATGGTACACAACTTTAATCCCAGAAGACAAAGGCAAGTAGATTTCTTCATTCAAAGCCAGCCTGGTACAAAGCAAATTCTAGGTTTAAAAAAAAAAAAAAACTTAGGTCTAGGTGTAGTGGTGTAGTGGTACATGCCTTTAATCCCAACATTCAGAAGACAAGAGCCATGCAGATCTTTGAGATCAAGGTCTGTCTACAGAGCAAGTTACAGGACAACCTGTAAGGAAAAGATGACGGGGCACCAATGAAAGGAAAAGTCACAGGGCACCAATGTTGTGAAAGGATAACGATCCGAGTCACGGCACCAATGTTAGGGGAAGGATGAAGAGAGTGGGGGGCATATGGCCCATGGAGGTGCGGCGAGGCCTGAGGGCAAGGAAGATGCCTCTGAGGGGTCCATGTTGAGAATCCCTTCCCTGAGGGACCAGCCACACAACAGTATAGTACGGAATAGAGTTTATTCAGGTCATGGGAGAGTTAAGAGGGTGGTAGAGGCAGAGAGAGAGAGAGGTAGAGGAGTAGAGGCTGGCCATGAGCACGTGGGAGAGAGGGGGGAAGGGAAGGGAAGAGGGAGGCTGCAAGAGCACAAGGGCAGGAGAGGCCAAGAGAGAGAGGAGGGGTCAAGCAGCTCCTTTTATAGTGTCAGGTCACTGGGGCGGAGCATACCTGGCTGTTGCTAGGTAACTGAGGGGTGGGGTTTACAGAATCCCAACACAACCAACATCAGGCAGTGAAGGAGTTAGAAAACAGAAAACTGGTGATTATGTTATAAAACAAGGGGGTCATGTTCCAGTTCCAGCAAGCAGAACATGGCAGCTTTGGCCATTTAGTTCTGTCTTTAGAGTCAAGGGGCTAAGGTTATAAAATGCTGATTTGTGGGATAATCAAAAGGGAACCTGAAGTAAATGATTAAACTGATATGCAATTCCTAAGGAAGTATCTTACACAAAATAAAAAACTGGGCTTTGGTCTGCAAGAGAGAGCAGAGGACAGAGCTGTCAGCCTGCATCCATCACTGATGCTGGGTCATTCTCCCATTCACCCCTTCCTCAGGACCTCCAACCAAGCGGAGGCTGGCTCTCCACACTTATCTACATATTTATCCCTCTAAAACTTAGAGAAGCCATCTTTTTTGGAAATCCCACATTGATCTATAATGTTCTTAAAGACCCAATCTCAAATTATGCACATATACCTCACAATTTGGAACAAAACCCAAACCCCAAAGACTAGGAAATTATTTTCCCAATATATAGGTTTAGTAGCCTTTTAAAAACCTATTTTTAAATAAAACACACAAATCATGAAGTCAAGTTGATTAGCCATAAATACCTATTCATTTGAACCTTTAAACTGAGTTGAGACACAATTTTCAAAAGTTGTTTTTAGGGGCTGGAGAGATGGCTCAGTGGTTAAGAGCACTGACTGCTCTTCCAGAAGTCCTGAGTTCAATTCCCAGCAACCACATGGTGGCTCATAACCATCTGTAATGAGATCTGATGCCCTCTTCTGGTGGGTCTGAAGACAGCTGTAGCATACTCACATGCATAAAATAAATAAATGTTTTTTTTAAGTTGTTTTTAGGACCTAGCTGAATCACACCTAGCAAGGATTATTATGATAGGATGAATCATTTGCTCAATTATGTTCATAGCAGCTTCATTCATAATAGCCAGAAACTGAAAATAACCTAGATATCCCTCAGCCGAAGAATGGATAAAGAAACAGTGGTAGATTTACATAATGGAATGCTACTCAGATATGAAAAACAGTGACTTCATGAAATTTGTAGGCAAATGGGTAAAACTAGAAAAGATCATCCTGAGTGAGGTAACCCAGACCCAGAAAGACAAACTCAGTATGTACCCACTTTTAAATGAATATTAACTGTGAAGTAAAGAATAACCATGCTGTAATACACAGACTCAAAGAAGCTAAGTAACAAGGAGGGCTCAAGGGAAGATGTTTCAGTTGCACTGAGAAGGGAAACAGAATGACATCAAGGGTGGATGCAGGGAGAATGGCACAGGGATAGGAACAGGAGAGACTGGGTGGGTGAGGGGAGGAGGGAGGGAGAGAGTACTGGGAGAGGCAACTGGAATGGGGAGGGAGGACATCTCTGGGACAAGCTAGAAACCTAGGGCAATGGAAAATTGCAGGAACCTATGAGGGTGACTATAGCTAATACTCCTAATAATGCTGGATAAGGAGCTTGATCAGTAAGACTTCCAATACAACCCAGCCACAAAACCTTCCAAGTACAGTTTGTGCCTACGAGATGTGCAGGGGGTAAAGATGGAGCAGAAGTTGAGGTAAATATATATACTGTATATTATACTACTATACTTGCAGACAGGAGCTCAGCATAATTATCATCAGAGAGGCTTCACCCGATAACTGATTGAAACAGTAAAACAGATGCAGAGACCCACAGCCAAACATTAAGTGGAGCTTGGGGAAGCCAGTGGAAGAGGGGGAGGAGGGTTGAAGGAGCCAGAGGGGTCAAGGAAACCACAAGAGAACCTGTAGAATCAATGTATCTGTACCCATAGGGCTCACCGGCTGAACCAGCAGTCAGGAGGCCTGCACAGGGCAGACCCAGGCCCTCTGCACATGTGTAAAAGTGTAGCTTGGTCTTCATTGGGGTCCATAACAACAGGAACTGTCAGAGAGAGAGAGCTGTCGTCTCTCTGCCTTCGGGACCCTTTCCTGCACCAGGCTGCCCTATCCAGCCTCAATAGGAGAAGATGTCCCTAGTCTTACTGCAACCTGATATGACATCCATGGGAGACCTGCCCTTTTTGGAAGAGAAAGGGAGGAGGAGTGGATAGGGAAGGGAAGACTAGGAGGAAAGGATGGAGGGGAAATTGTGGTCAGGATAGAAATTTAATTAATTAACTAATTTTTTAAAAATTCTTTTTAAGTTGTTCTTAGGTTAGGGTGAAGTTGAGTGATAGAGAGCTTACTCAGCATGCATAAGGCCCTGGGTTCCACATGCACACACACACATAAATACATATACATACACACATACATATATACATACACATGTACACATGTGCACATGCATACATACACACATGTACACACACATATACACACATAACATACACACAGGTACACACACATGCACACACATATACATATAGCATGCACACAGGCACATGCACATGTACACACACGCACAGACATATGCACACACATGCATGCACACACATATGTACACATGTGTACACACATACACACACGCGCACAAACACATATACACACATAACATACACACAGGCACACACACATATACACATAACATATACACAGTCACAAACATATACATACATATGTACACACATGTGCACACACCTGTATACACACATGCACACACACATGCACACACATGCACACACACATGCACACACATGCACACACATGCACACACATGCACACACATGCACACACACATGCACACACATGCACACACACACGCACACACATACATCCATAACAGAGGACATCAAGTGTCTCCTATCACTCTCACCTCTATGTCCTTGAGATGGAGTCTCTCTCTGAACTTGAAGCTTCCTGGTCCCACTGGGCTAGCTCTCTAATGAGTGTCCGAGATCATCCTATTTCTATCCCTCAGCAATAAGGTTAGGAACACACATGCATATCTGCTTTTATGTAAGTAGTGAGGATGTGAACTTAAGTCCTCCAGCTTGTGAAGCAAGCTCTCTACTGAGCCATCTCCCCAGCCTGGCACAAAGGCTTTGCCTAGTCAAATACTAATACAAAAAAATTAATACAGGACGAATGGTATTATGACATCTGATCAAGTCTTAATTCTAGTACAAATAACTACACAGACTAAAACACCACTCAGGGCAAATCCTGCACATTTTTATGTGACTGTTTATTTATACTTTTCCTCTCTTGGCTCCACAGAATAATATCTTGTTCCACATTAAGTATGTTTATTTCCCCCTCACTGTCTGGGAGTCTAGTCCAAGAGTCTGGCAGAGAACCTTGATAGGGGACTGCAGAGAGTGGTCTGGCCATCAGACAAAGAGATGCGGAACACCCATTGCCATCCCGGAGGCTGGGCTCACTAGGTGTTGAGTGGGCCACCCAGACTAGGAGATACCAGTTGGTTTCCTTTGGCTTTAGACTACAGTAAATTCCTTGGAAGCAAGGAGATTTTGTGGTTAGAATGGAGTTTAAACACCAGCAACCTGGGCCTGAACATTCACTCTGCCATTCCTCCCTGTGCAGTTATAGGCCAATCACCTGCATCCCATGAGCTCCATTTTTTTCACCTGTCACAGCAGGTTGAAGTGAAGAATGCGCCCAGTGATGTATACAAAGAAGGACTTAGAAAACTACAGTTGACAAGGTATTGCTAGAGGTGCTGCACACATTAGCTCTTGGCAAGCAGGACTAACTTGGAGATTTCCACCGAAAGTCTCTAAGCTCTGATGCAGGAAGTATGGAGTCCAGCTACCGCAGGGTAGCTTCCTTTATGTGGTCTGTTCAAATCAATAATGTGCTGCTATAGCAAGATGCCCCCGGCTCAGTAACATATCATACGTAGAAATGCGTTGCTTTGTCATTCTCGACACTGGCAAGCCCCGGGTGAAGGAGCTGTCACTCCAGTGATGACTCACTCACTAAATCATCCTATGGCAAGAAGGCCAAGAATGGATGAGAGTTAACTCCTTCGTGGGTGCATTTGTTGCCTCACATTTCTCATGAAGTCCCACCTCCAAGCATTGTTGCCTTGGGCTGAGGTTTCTAACACAAGTTTTTAGGAAACGCACTCAAACCAGAAAAATTATCTCAGGGTGCTAGCCAAAAGGTTGATCATCAAACACGAAAGACATGTAAGAATGACCCAGTTAAGATGAAACCTAGCAATATCTGACAGACCTTTACTGGTTTTTCCCTGTGTGCTGTCCCGGACAGAGACCTTCAACTTCTCACTTGGTAAAGAAGGAAAAGGCTTCTTCATATCTACATGGTTGCCAGGAGATAGCTTCTGGTGAACTGGAAACACAGAATACTTAAAATAAAACTCTGGACTGGGACAACGGTTCACAGGGTGAAATGATCACCATATAAGCACAAAGACTTAAGTTCATATCTCCCAAGAATGGCAGCGTGTGCCCATAATTCTACTGCTGGGTAGGCAGAGAAAGGGAAGGTCCTGGAAGAATGCTCACTAGCTCATCCTGTGCAGTTGGTAAGCTCTGGGTTCAGTGAAAGATGGTCCTCAAAAGCCATAATGGCATGCAACAGAGAAAGGTCCCTATCGTGACCCCTCACCACTACACACATGCACACGGTCATTCTCTACCTGAGCAAAAATCTTAAAGATAAATTAAATGATTAAAATAAGACAAATATAATTTTTCAAATGATTCCTGCAAAAGTCAGGGGTGCGACGGTGCATGATTGTAATCCCAGCACTTGGAGGACAGAGGCAAAAGGCTCGGGAGCGCAAGATCATCCTCCATTCTGTGGTTCATAATGATATACTGTTCTAAACTAAGGTAAGCAAATAAATATCTCCTGAAGACATTAGATGCCATAAAAACTTGATGTTAGTCATAAGTCACACACACACACACACACACACACACACACACATACATATACGACCTCATTTTAATAGACAAAAAATTATTCTGTTAACTTGATTTTTTCTTTTCTTTTTTCTTTCTTTCTTTTTTTGTTGTTGTTGTTGTTGTTGTTGTTGTTGTTGTTGTTTTGTTTTTGAGATGGGGTTTCTCTATGCAGCCATGGCTCTCCTGGAACTCACTCTGTAAACTAGGCTGATCTGAAACTCACAGAGACTGGCCCCCTCTGCCTCCTGATTCCTGTTATTAAAAGAGTGCACCACCTTGTAATTCTTTAATTGGTCTCCCATAAGTAGCAAATAAAAAATATATATAATTATAAATGGAATTAATTTTTAAATTTCCTGTGGCCCCTGGTGTTGATGGTGGCAAAGAAATAAGTAATTTATCTAGACAACATACATACATAATTGTATAAGTAACCATTAAACACAAAATGCACACTTACATGGGACAAAAACACTATCCCTAAGACCTCTTCCCAAAATAGGCAGGTCCTCACAACCTTACTCCTCCTTTGCAATCATTGTTGATATCATTGTTACAAGTCCTGTGAGACCCTCCTTATGGAAAGAGGCAAATTCTAATGCAAAGGAGTTCATCATGAGAGCACTCATAGCAAGGATTTCATCGTGGGAGCACCAATTAATTACTCAAGCTGGTGCTGATGAGGTGATCTATCATCAAAATTATTTAATGATTGGATTCTCTAGCAACTCGATTAGGTCTTTTCTCAATTTTCATGAAAACAAAGAATCAGAAATCTCTTGGGATTTGCAGAAAGATGTATTACTCCATCAATAGATCATTCGTTTTTCTTTATTTAAAAACAAAAAAAAAAAATGGTTTTGGTCTGGCTTCCCAGAGTACTCATCCCCTGAGGCAATGAGATGAGGGATGGCAAGGGATGTACCTTGTGTCTGTGATGTGGTTATTAAAGGAGAAAACTCAGAAAGGAGAGCCCTTAATTCCATCTAACTGCTCCTCACTATCCAGTGCTCGAAAGAAGTATTTTAAAAATGAGTAAAATTTAAAATAAATAAATCCCTAGCCCTGTTTGACCTTAGAAGGCATCATCTATTCCTGAGGATCCAAGTACCCAAACTGAAGGTCTTGAATCTATGCTTGGAGCTAAATCTCAATGCAGTGAATGGCTGTTCAGTTGGGGCTCCTCTGACATCTTCAAAGGGCATTTTCCAGGCCAAGCTATGGCCCCCATACCACCCTCCCAATCGTCAGAGCCCTAGGAACTCTCAAAGCAGGGAATTCGGAAGTACGCCCTATTTTATTGTTCTTTATTTTAGAGATTCACAATAAATCTGCTGTGACACTCCAAGCCGAATCTCTTAAGCTTACGTATAGGGCCATTCAGCTAACTGTTCAGTCTCCAGAGAGACTGAGATCCTGGTCTTCTCTCAGTGGACAGCTCTGCCTTCTGCTCTGGCTTTCCTGCTAACTCTAGTCACGCCTTAGCGCTAGCCACGCCTTGTTAGAAGAGTTAATAGATCAGGAAAGTCTGAACAACCATAAACATAAAGATGTTTCCTAAGTGTTTGTATTCATTCTCGAGTGCAAGGTGAACGCGGTGTTTCCCTGGCTACCCTTGCCATTGGACAGTATGGAGCCAGTCAAGAAAGTATTATCCTTAAAATGTAAAATGAAATTTAAAATATAGATTGAGTGTACATATATAGAGGTTCGTGTGTGTGTGAGAGAGAAAGAGAGAGACAGGGAGAGAGAGAGAGACAGAGAGACAGAGAGAGACAGAGAGACAGAGAGAGACGGGGAGGTAGGGGGAAAGAAGGGAAGGAGAAGGGAGGGAGGGGGAGGGAGGGGGAAGGAGGGGAAGGGGAGGAATGGGGAAGGGAGGAAGAGGGAGGGAGGGGGAGGGAGAGGAAAAGATTGCATCTGAGTGTGTAGGCCTGCCTTTCATTATACTGTATGAGCTGTATGGTATTTTTTTAATCATCTGGTTTAAATTTTCCATTTCTCGTTGCAAAACTCAAAGCGTCGGGCTACATTATAATGGAGACGAGGGTACAGATTTCGAGTCCCACAGCTGGGGAGCAAGACCTCCTAAGTTGTTTACTGCATGGGAGTGAGGGTCAGGTCTCCAGAGTTCGTATATGCTATGGGACATCTTAGCAGCTGTGATGTCTTTAGTCCTCAGAAGATACACAAAAATAAGCCCTTGCAGGCTAGAGAAACCACAGGTCGGTGGGCAATGTGCTTGCGGTGTAAGTGTGGGAGCCTGAGCTGAGTCATCAAATCCCACATTCAGTACCACATCTGAACTCCCGGAGCTGGCCTAGGGGCCGGGTGTTCAGCGGGATAGCCTACTGCGCAAACTCTGGGTCCATGATGGGGCTCTGTCCAGAGGGATAGCCTACTGCGCAAACTCCAGGTCCATGATGGGTCTCTGTCCAGCGGGATAGCCTACTGCGCAAACTCCAGGTCCATGATGGGGCTCTGTCCAGCGGGATAGCCTACTGCGCAAGCTCCAGGTCCATGATGGGGTTTTGTCTTAAAAAAAAAAATAAAAAATTTAAAAAAATAAGATGAATGAATCTGAAAAACAACAGCCAAGGTTAACCTAGAGCCTCCACACATACACACACATACACATACATACGTGTGCATCCACAACACACACGTGCTACACATGTCAATACACACACACACACACACTTCCTCTCCTTTTATTCAGCAGCAAGACTGTAAGTTAGAAGTTAACCAGTTGTCTATGCATTCTTTATGTACATTTTGGTTAGCAAAGAAATGACATCAGTCTCTCTATCCATGGCTGGTACTTAAAATCCACACAAATCAGGTGGTATCTGTTGGGGGAACTGGGGGGGGGGGAGAGAGCATGCAGTGCCTATTTGTTTTTCCCTTGCATGCAGGAAGCTATAGAACTGTCAGAAACCTCACCTGTGAAGCTAGAAAATAGCTAATGAATATTTATAAGCCTCCCCCAGCCAAGGAAGGCAGATGAGAACAGTTGGAAGAAATAAGATAAAGAATCAATCTAGCTTTAAAAAAAAAAAAAAAAAAAAAAAAAAAAAAAAAAAAGGTGAGATGTCTTGTAGAATACAAATCCTTTTGCAGGGGAAGCGAGAGCAGGGGAAAAAAAATTCGGTCCTCACAGATGAAGAGGGAATTTAGCACCCCATATCATGACGACAGGACCAAGCCCTTAGTACCCCATGGCCAACGGAAGCCTGGAAGCTGTACCCCAGACGCAGCAGAGCATCTGTTGGGGGAGCAGATGCATTATAGAGCTGATTGAAGGCGATCCCAGGTGTGAGGAGCAGCTTGCTAGAGCTGATTTCCCAGCATGCCTCTGCTGATTGAGTCCCTGAGAGAAAGAAGCCCTGCTTTCCTCTCCTTGGCCTCTAAGGAGGAAGTGCGGGATTTGAGAGAAGCCGGCAAGGCAAGCCTGTAGCTCAGGGGTATTTCTGTTCTAAACACAGTGTTCCATAAATCTGTCCTGAGGATTTCCCTGGAGATCAGCTTCGACCCTGAGCAACGGAAGTGCCTAAAGTTCCCCTGAGTTGGAGGTGTCAGGCGCATCCTTTGTCAGGGCCACGGGTGCAGATTTGTGGGTTTCTGTGCTCCAGCCTGCGAGTGTGTCTGTGCTGACCAACGTCTTATGGATGCACAGGAGAAGGAAGGCATCCCTTTTCCCATCGGTCTGTGAAGCTGTCATGTTGCAGGAAATCAACACGCAGAACGGTGGGTTCTCAACCTGTGAGTCACAGCCACCAGCCTGGGAGAAATCGTTCTGATGGTCTTAGGAACCTCCAACCATACATTTATTTCCGTTGCTCCTTCATAACGGTAATGTGGCTACTGAGTGGTGTCTCAATCCCTAAGGCCGCTGGAAATGGGCGTTTACCCATGGTCTCGAATCACAGACTGAGAGCCACTTCTGTAGGCGAAGGGTGCAAGTTCTTAAATGTTTAAATGGGCTACATATGTGGAAGGACTGGGTTTAGGGGCTGCGACAGGGTCTTACAACACATCAGAATCAAAGTCAGATATGCCCAGCCTATGTTAGACAGCCCATGGGCCACACATGTCCCAAGACAGCCATGACTGTAGTCCAGGACATTTGTAGATGATGATATTATATTGCAATGTGGAGAGGTTAGACAGGACTGCAAGATGCTGGGTTTTTGTTTTTGTTTTTGTTTTTTAATGACATTCTGATTCTGCCCTAAATGGCATCCAAATCTTTCCGACTCCTATTGGTTCTTTTCCTGTTTATCTTGGTCACATCCTGTACCTTAGCTGACTTGCTATGGAGAGAAAGGAGGATCGCCTCACCCAACAAGAGCTTTTGAGGAGTGATTTGACAGTGGTGTACCATTGGGCCCAGTGTGGTGTTAAAAATGGCGGAGGAGTGGTCAAGGATGTAACTCCACTGGTAGAATTCATGCCAAGCATACATGAAGCCCTGAGTATGATACCCAGCACCGCTTACCAGTGTAACAGTGAATGCCTGTAGTGCTAAAGGTAGGAGCATCTGTAGCTTAATGCCATGCCTTTCTGCTTAGCGAGTTCAAGGACAGCATGGTTACATGAGATCCTGCCTTGAACCACCAAGCAGGTGGGGAAGCAGCAAGACCCCAGCACTCGATGCTGGTGGGCCATTGTGTGCAGTTCCAGACCAGATGCTGACCTTCAACTGTCTGTCTCCATCTTCCTGCCTCTAAAATCATGCACTGACCGCACACAGCACTGAGCACCTCTGCCATTACACTGTACAGAGCAACCTAATACCGCCATAGCAGCTACCGCTGTGTGAGTCTTCCTTCAAAACCAAGGTAACAGTCACTGGGGGAACCATGGCACCGATCCCAGGTTAACTGAGGCTCCTTCACAGAGAGAGGCTGAGCTAGTAAGGATAGGGAGGTCGCTGGGAAACATGAGCAGACAGGACGTGTGGGGTCAGCCTCCCAGACGCTAGAGGTGATGGGGTAAGAGAGGATAGCAGGGGATCAACCATGAATCTGAGAGGGTCAGTTCCCAATGGTCAGGTAAAGCGGAATGTCCTGCACTTTAACCAGTGCTTCACAGCAAGGAGTGGAACAGGGTTCATACCTCAGGGGTGCCTCCCACAGAAGACATATGAGGCTGTTCGCCTAAGTATGAGGGCTCCCTCTTGAGGGACCTTGGGGAGACACAAGCTGGAGACACAAGCTACTGAATCAATGTGGTCCCCAAACTTTGTCTATTGCTTTCCTTCTATCCATTCTTTGTTATGGTGGTAGTTCCTGATACGGATCCTGAGGTCCTGTACACACACTATACCGCTGAGGTACAACCTTAGCACTGTGACTGTTTATCCATGACTCATGTTTTTGTACCAGTGTAAACATGCTAAGGGCAGCTTAGATTCAAAAAGGGGCACAGAGAGATCTGGTGTATGGCATTGTGCCTACAGGTAACACTGTATTCTGCACTTTGAGATGTCTCAGCACTTGGGATGCTGAAGCAGGGGGATTACAAGTTTAAGGCCAGGGAGTCACTGCCAAAAGAAGGCAGGAAGGAAGGAAAGAAGGAAAAAAGGGAGAAAGAAACATAGAAACAAAGAGAAAGAGAGAGACAGAGAGAAAGAGAGAGAGGGAGAAAAAAAGGGAGGGAAAGACAGACAGACAGAAGGAAGGAGAAGGGGAAAGGAAGAAATAGTTACAGCTTCTTACTGAACCTAGATCAAAGTTTAATTTTTTTCCCTTCATCCTCAAGTCTGGGTATTCCTGATCTCCTAATTCTAGTAATACTCCTTACTCTAGTAAAGGCTTTTTCCTCAAACTTCAAAAGGATAATAAAACCCAGGGCTGCAGATGCAGGTGGAAGTCAGAGCACTTGTCTAGCAAGCTGGAAGCCCAGGGTTCAATTCCCATTGTGTGTGTTGGGGAGTGGGATTAAGAGGCAATTAAGCCGCCATTTCTTGATCGTCGCCTGTGAGAGAGCGTCTGTGGGAGCAGAGCCAGAAGGAAGCAGGTGAGCCTGTTGGAGTGTTAGGATTTGAACTTGGGTCTTTTGAATCCAGAAACTCGAGATGATTCCTGTCCCTTTGACTATGAGGCTTATGTATGTAATCTTGGAAACAATGGGAACAAGACTGAATTAGAACGGGCTTTTGGCTATGGACCACTCGGAAGTGTGCTAGTTGCTCGGAGCCCTCCTGGCTTTGCTTTCATCGAATTTAAGGGTCCCCGAGATGCTGCTGATGCTGTCGAGAGCTCGATGGAAGAGCACTGTGTGGCTGCCGTGTAAGAGTGGAGCTGTCTGAGGGTGAAAAGAGAAGTTGGAGTCGTGGCCCTCCTCCCTCTTGGGGCGGTCATCCTCGAGATAATTACCGCAGGAGGAGTCCTCCACCTGGGCACACATCACCAAGGAGAAGCTTTTACCAAAGCCCGAGCAGGTCACGTTCTAGAGATAGAAGAGAAAGGTCTCTGCCTCGTGAGAGAAATCACAAGCCGTCTCCATCCTTCTAAAGGTCTCATAGCCGATCTAAGTCAAGTGAAAGGAAACACAAGACCAGTTTGTACAGGAAATAACTTCATTTGACAGGAGCATTACAGGAAATTGAAGTTTTGTTTGAGATTTCATAAGCTCGGTGCATTTTTAAGATGTTTTAGCTGTTCAATTTTGTTTTGTCTCTTGGAACAGTGACACACAAAACGATGTAGTTCTCTATGGTTTCAAATTGATCCTATGAGTCATGTGATATCAAGAATTGTTACTTTATAGTGTTCCCTTAAGCGAGATTGAATTTTCTTTGAATTTTAGTTTTTCATGGACTAAAATAAACATAGATTCTGCCCAGTTTTAAGTGATGTACTAATGATATAAAGCAACAGGCAGAAATTGAATAAAGCTATATAACCTCCCCACCCCACTGGAAAGAAAAAATAGAAACAAAATATATATGATTGGTTAAAGGCTAAGTTATTCCAGAAGTCAAAAGTAAAATAGTCCAACTCTTAGCATTGATGTAATACAATTGTAACATCAGCATCAGGTTGTCATAAGCAATTATACAGTTGTAACATCAGTACCACATTGTCATGAACAATGATTATCAGAACACAGGGGTGAGTGCCCAAGGCTGGGGTAGCAGATCAGCCACCCAATGTTCCCTTCTCCATCTGCACTGCCAACTCCACTGCGCACCGCTCCGCATACATGGTGTGAGTATTTTTAAAACCCCAGCAAACTCACCTCTGTGTTTAGAATATGAACTGTGCTCTCTGTGGTGCTTTGAGAATGTCCCCCATAGGCTCACAGATTTGAATACTTGGAACTATTTTGGGAAAGATTGGGGATGTGACCTAGAAGAGATGTGTTACTGGGTGAGAGCCTTGAGGTTTCAAAAGACTCATCCTCTCTCTCTCATTCTCTCTCTCTCTCTCTCTTTCTCTCTCTCTCTCTCTATCTATCTATCTATCTATCTATCTCTCTCTCTCTCCCCTCTGCCTTCTACTTTCTGATCAAATTATAAGTTCTCAGCTATTCCTGCCACCTAGCATAGGCTCCACCATCATGGAAACTGTAAGCCCAAATTAAACACCTTTTTCTTATATAAGTTGCTTTATAGAGTTTTGTCAGAACAGGAAAAAAGTAACTAAGATGCTGTTGGTTTTTGTGTCATTGAATACTTTATGAACAAGGGGCATAATCATACTCCCAAAAAGAGACAATCATCTTGCTTAGCTATCTTTGTTGGTCTTCCCCCAGTATCTGCCCAATAGGTTGATGGCTATATAGGTAGAAGTCTGAAAATGGAAACTGTAGGTGTCTTAGTTAGGATTTTACTGCTGTGAACAGACACTGTGACCAAGGCAACTATTTTTTTGGAGATTTATTTATTTCATGTATGTGGGTACACTGTCACTGTCTTCAGACACACCAGAAAAGGGAATCAAATCCCATTACAGATGGTTGTGAGCCACCATGTAGTTCCTGGGATTTAAACTCAGGACCTCTGGAAGAACAGTCAATGCTCTTAACCACTGAGCCATCTCTCTAGCCCAAGGCAATTCTTATAAAAATAACATTTAATTGGGGCTGGCTTCCAATTTCAGAGGTTCAGTCCATTATCATTAAGGTGGGAACATGGCAGCATCCAGGCAGGCATCAGACAGGCAGAGCTGAGAGTTCTACATCTTCATCTGAAGGCTGCTAGCAGAATACTGACTTCCAGGAAGCTAGGACAAAGCCCATGCCCACAGAGACACACCTATCCCAATAGGCCACACCTACTAATAGCGCCACTCCCTGGGCAGAGCATATACAAACCATCACAGTTGGTTATCACTGATTTATATAATAATATATGAAGTATCCAAATTAAAGCCTTTTGCAAAAGTCAGAGGTAATGGAAATGTGATGACTGCCACTTCTCCAAGCGAGAGATGTTGATTAGCCTGAAGGACACTTGGGATTCATTTGTCACTTGCAGACCTAAAGCTGAAGACTCATTTGTACTCCACTCAGCTGAAAATGAGAGCTGCCTCTCTTGATCGAGGTACAACGTGGGCAGGCATAGAGATCACACGGTGTCATTCTGCATCCTGAGGCACAGAAGGAGCTGTGCTGGGGAGGGCTGCAGAGCTCTGCTCCTCCGAGCCCCGCTGTGCCACACTGCCTTGGCTACTTCCTCACCACTTTCCTTCCCTCCTGCCTGCCTTCATGCAAGCTCCCAGCTTCCCGGGAGGTGTTTCTTTCTCTGCAATCCCTCAAACTCAAGTAATACTGGTCCTGTGTGTGTGTACATGTGCACACATTCGTGCGTGCGTGGGTGCATACAAGCATGCATGTGATATGCTCACATATGTGTGCATGCTTGTAGGGGCCAGAGTCCAACATTTTGTGTCTTCCTCAGTAACTAAATCCTTTTTGTTCCCTTTTGTTTGTTTTTTGTGCTTTGTTTTGTAACAGTCTCTTTGAGCCTCAGGGATCCTTCTATGCCTCCTCCGAGCTAGAATGGAAGGTGCACACGTCATGCCCAGGTTTTCATTTGGATCTGCATTTTTTTCTCACTGAGCTATCTCCCCAGCCCCCTTCTTTGTGTCTACTGTTCAGTAGTAGTTCCAATAACTAGCTATTTGTTTCCGTTTTAAGATTTAATTTTTATTAAAAAGTGTGTGCACCTGTGGGTGTAATATATGTATGTGAGTACAGGTACCGGAAGGGACCAGGGAAGGGTCTGGAGAGCCCTTGGAGCTGGAGTGACAGAAAGCTATGAGTCATCCGCTGTGGGCTCTAGGAACTGATTTCAAGTCCTCTGGAAAAGGAAGGCCTTTGTCTTTCCATCTCTCTTAGACTTGCCTTAACATCCACGAGGGCAGGAATTTATCTTGACGATCTTTGAGTCCTCCAGGCCTAACTGACTCCATCATAAGGGAATTCAGTGATCTCTTTCTATTGATGATTCTCTTCTCTGTCCTTCTGAGTAATGTTTCACCCCCTGCCTCACCCTTGAGATGTTCACATCTTGTTTAAAGTAGTTATCAGCTCTCTGGTTCACTATTACCACAGGATAAACACACACACACACACACACACACACACACACACACACACACACACAAATCAGTGGCTTTTTGAGTCAAGAGTCTTATGTAACCCAGACTGGCCTTGAACTCTATATCTGCAGCTGAGGATGAACTTAAACTCCTGATCCCTCTGCCTCTACCTCCCCATGCTGGAATGACAGGCATGTACCACCTGGTTTACACAGTGCTGGGCCTCATACACACAAGGCGAGCACTCTACCGACTGAGCCACTCCCACAGCCCTGTTCCATCACTTCCTATGAGTCTATGGGTTGATGGCTTAGCTCACCAGTCCTTCCAGATCCTGGTCACACGTGCTGCTGACTTCTCCTGGGAGCTCAGCTGGGCAGAACACCCATGGAGATGTCACTCAGAAGACAACAGCTGCTGCCAGCCTCTGCTTGGGCCTCTGGTTCTCCCCATCATGGCCTTCCTCCTCCACAAACTACAGGGGGTTTCTCAGGACGTGGCAGCTGGGATCTGAGAAGTTATATAGACATGGGATGATGGTAATGCTGCCTCTGCTCCATTCTGTTGACCAATACAAGCCATGAGGACCCCAGATCCAAGGGAGGGAAACAGAATCCACCTGTCGGTAAAGAGACATGTACAGCAAAGGGAGAAATAGTTGAGCCAAGTATGGTAACTTACACACACACATACCCATAATCCCAGCACTTGGGAGACTGAGTCACAGGGACTAACAGAGTTTGAGAGCAACTTGGGTTGTTCAGTGACTTTCAGGCCAGCATGGGGACCAGAGTGAGAAGGATCTCAAACAAACAAACATGGCGGTAATTTCCCGTTGTGATTATTGTAGGATCTTTGTTTATGTTGAAGGAGTCACTCTATTCCAAGATGCTTGGCAGCTTATTGCCTTCCTAATAAGCAAGCATGGTATAGTCTTTGTCTGTCTGTCTCTCTCTCTCTCTCTCTCTTCATCCTGAGCTAATTTGCATTTTTCCCTGACACCCCCCCATCCCCTGCAGATGTGTCTGCAGATCCAGCTCTGCCTGTTGAACTGAGGAGATGATGCCATTAAAACCTACACTGACAGCGGGCTCAGGTGCAGCTAAGCAGGAGAACACCTACCCAGCATGTGTAAGGCCTGGGTCCCAGCATGCACAAGGCCTGCAAGTGTTGCTACCATCTCCGACCAGCAGAAAAGGAGTGACAACACAGCATTCTTCTCAAAGCAGTTTATTCAGGAACCTTACAGCATGCCAGTGAAAATCTTCCTGTCTCTCCCCCTGCCCCCAAGTGCAGTCCCTTTTATCCTCTCTCAACTCCACCTCCTCAGTCCATGTTGTGTGGCTGAAGTTCATAGGTCCACGTCATCTGACCTGATCTCGAGTCATGGGTGCGCCTGCACAGTTTGCACAGTGGGAGTGGCTAATCTGGGGGAGGGGGAGGAAGTCAGGTGCTAGTCACAAGACTTGGCCGGAGTCCCAAGCGCCATCTTGGGACTGCCGCCACACCTGCTCTCCACATGCAAGCATTTATTAATGAAACTTCTTTTTAGTAGGAAATGGGTTGCAGTATGTTTCTCAGTTAGTATGAACTTGCCTAGCATACATGAAGCCCTAGGTAACAAGCTCAAGGCCATTCTGAGCTATAGAAGACACATTTAAAAATCAAAAAATGTGACACATACCTGTAATCCCAACTCTCAGATGGATGAGGCAGGAGCATTGAAGTTATGGGCAACCTGAACTACACAGAAAGATACCATCTTAGAAAACAAAACAAAACCAAAAAAAAAAAAAAAAAAAAAAAAAAAAAACCAAACAAACAAACAGGGAGAACTTTTATATTTCCTTGACAGGGATGGTCTCTTCCTATTCAGAAGGAAAATTCCCTATTGCAGGAAACTTGGGTATTTTCTATAAATGTCCCCTGAAGGATTGCCCTGTTGAGGGGTTTTTATCAGCTAATGTTTAGATCCATTAGGTTTGAGTAATTACTGTAACAAACCTTATATTTTCACCCTAATATATTGGACATTAATTCTCCCAGTATATTGTCCAATATATTGTCCGTGAAGGCACCAGGCTCCAGGCAACCTTCTAAGACTGAGGACAACGGAGCTCCTTCTTCAACTCTTCACCTCCAAAGCTTATGGAGGAGAAATAAAATGAGAATTTGGGGTTGTTGTTGGTGGTGGTGGTGGTTGTTTGTTTGTTATTGTTTGTTGTTGCTGGGTTTTGTTGTTTGTTGGTTGGTTGTTGTTATTGTTTGTTGTTGCTGGGTTTTGTTGTTTGTTGGTTGTTTGTTTGTTATTGTTTGTTGTTGCTGGGTTTTGTTGTTTGTTGGTTGGTTGTTATTGTTTGTTGTTGCTGGGTTTTGTTGTTTGTTGGTTGGTTGTTGTTATTGTTTGTTGTTGCTGGGTTTTGTTGTTTGTTGGTTGGTTGTTGTTATTGTTTGTTGTTGCTGGGTTTTGTTGTTTGTTGGTTGGTTGTTGTTATTGTTTGTTGTTGCTGGGTTTTGTTGTTTGTTGGTTGGTTGTTGTTATTGTTTGTTGTTGCTGGGTTTTGTTGTTTGTTGGTTGGTTGTTGTTATTGTTTGTTGTTGCTGGTTGTTATTGTTAGTTGTTGATGTTGCTGGTTGTTGTTGTTTGATGTTGTTGTTGGTTGGTTGGTTCTTGTTATTGTTTGTTGTTGTTGGTTGTTGCTGCTTGTTGTTGTTGTCATTATTGTAAGGTCAAATCTAGAAGTTGTATACATCACTTCTTTTTGCATTTTATAACCACAGCTTAGTCATGTAGCCTGATGCTGAAAACCCTCAAATGTGCTGCAGCTGTGAACACAGAAAAGCGAGAAAGTTATCTCCATGGTGGCCCTCTGGTTTTTGCCACCATAAACTGCACACTGTGCCTGATGCACAAGGCTCAGGCTCTTCAGGAGCCTTGGGAAGGACTTGAAAGTGTTTAGGTTTGTGGACAGTGCCATCTGCTGCTCAGGAAAGGAAACTGACGGTGGGTTGCCTTGGGCTTGGGCATCCGGATAGAAGAATCAGAAAATGGTGCTGCTACACTCAAATCTTAACCGGTTTGGTAACCACAGATATCCATACAGCCGCTCTTAAATTTTTATTTATTTTAACAGGCACCAGCTGTGCTGGTTGGTCTTTGTTAACTTTACACAAGCTAGAGTTATTTGGAAAGAGGTATCGCAATTGAGAAAACGCCCCATCAGATTGCCTGTAGGCTAGTCTGCGGGATCAGTGTGTTGTTGATGTTGTTGTTGTTTTGGTTTTATGTTTTTGTTTTTACTAAGTGATTGATGTGGACAGGCCCATGCCACAGAAGGGATGCTATCCCTGGGCAGGTGATCCTGCATGGTAAAACAAAGAAGGCTGAACAAGTCACAAGGGGCAGGCCAGTAAGCAGCACCTACTCCTCCACGGTCTCTGCCTCGGTTCCTGCCTGAAGGTCCTTCCCCGACTTCCATCAATGATGGGCTGTTACCTGGAAAAATAAAATAAAATAAATGCTTTCGTTTCCAAGTTGCTCTGGGTCATGGTGTTTTATCAGCAATTAAAACCCTAAATAAGATACCGTGAGGATGGAGCACAGAAGTTGTTTAGGCTTTGTTCATCTTCTTTGGATTTAAACTAAGAGGCAAACACAGGAATGAGAATCAAGACCACCATATGAAGACTCGGATGTAGGAATGCAGCTACGTCATTCCTGGTGACAGAATGCTCAACCAGGATGGAAAGACCTAGATCTAGCCCTAGTTCATCTCAGTTTTAGGGTGAGGGAACAGGCTGACTTTTAAACCTTTCCAGCTGAGAATTGTAAACAAACCATATATAACACATTCCAAGATGGCACTTGAAGCCAAACCAACATACTGGATCCCTCTGGGATATAGCTGATGAAGTTTATAATCAAACATGATCAATAGGTAATCAACTACCGAGTGTCAGCTACTTACTGTACATGTATCAATTTGTATGTTCTAATCATTTGTGCTCACCCCCACAAAAAAATTACCATTGTGACTCTACGGAGATGAGATCTTTGCTTTTAAAGTTGGTCAGATCCTAAGTGTGGAGCCCTCCTGAATGGGACTAGTATCTCAGTAAAAGATCCTCAAGGGAACTCTTTGCCCTTCACCACGTGAACGCACAGTAAGAAGACATCATCAACTCACCAAGCCTGCCAATGACGTGATCTCGGGCTCCTTGGCCTCCAGAATTCTGAGAAATAACACTGTTGTTTATAAACTACCCAGCCTGTGGTACTTTGTGATAGCTTCCCACACAGACAAAGACATCAGTCAGTCCCACACCCTCTCTGGAGAGTATTTTTGTTGGGTCATGTTACAGGACAGAGAACAGAGACTCGGGAAGAATCAGAAGCATGGAAGGAGGGAAACTGTGCCAGGCAAGTAACGAACTGTCAAAGTTGAGTGCTGTGCTCTCGTCCCAGTGTGCAGGCAAACTGCTGGAACATATGTTTCCTGTGGTGTGGTGTGGTCTTGGGTGAGCCTTCTCTGCTCTCTCCTCTGCACATTTCGTCCTCCATCCGGGAGTTGACATCAGGATAACTTTGGAAGCCAAATATTGAAGGTGCAGGGCCTTCTTCAGTGTTTTTAAGTCTTTGACTTAAAAAAATAAAATAGATGTGTGCGTGCATGGGTACGTGTGTGTGTGTGTGTATAATCCCAGCAGAAGCAGGAGGCTGAGGCAGGAGGATCTCGGGTTCTAGGACACCTTGGGTTATAGAATGAGACCCTGGCTTTTCCACAGAGTGACTGCCTCCTGTGTGGCTCTGAGGATAAGTGTGAAGTAAGTCTTCAGAGTCAATTACAGATGAAGGGGCATCATGGCTTTTCTGGGCATTGGAAAACCTTCCTCTTCATGAAGCAGAGAGCCAAGGTCCAGAGACCATGTGGGTACTAGAAACCAGCCATGGAACCATCTACTGAGCCCCCCAAATTTGCCTTTTGGTACCAACACCAAATGGACTCTTTTAAGCCAAAAGGAAGCATGGGGGGACCACAGGCTTGTTCAGCAGTTAAGAGCACTTCCTGCTCTTGACGAGGACTCAGCTATAGTTTCCAGCACCCAAATGTTCCGGATCCAGGGGACCTCATGCTCTCTGTGACCTCGATGGGTTCATACGTGCAGGTTAAACACTCATGCACATAGCAGGACATACTTTGTAAAGCAAGTTGGTTTTGCTGAGTCAGGCTTCTCCTCCTTCATTTCTCCTCTGACCCTACTTAATGAGATTGGAGCTGTAATCCCTAACCTGGCTTTGCTGCCTGGCTATCTTTAGTGGAGGCTAAAGAATATTAACCCTGCTCATGCTTTGGAAGTAAAACGAAAAGCTAATTCTTCTCCGTGGTCTCCACTAATTTACTGCTCACTCAGAAGTCAGCCCAGACAGCATCTCACCGCAGCCACGGGCCAGTCGCTCCTCCCTCGGCCCAGTCTGCCTTCACGTGACATCCTTCAGACGACCCACAGCACCGGGCAGGGCGAATTCTGAAACCAATGCTGGACAAGTGAAGGCAGGAGGGTGGAGAGTTCAAAGTCATCCTCTCCATTACAGAGCAAGCCTCGAAGCCTGCCTACGCTGCAGGAGACTGAGCCTGAAAGAAAAATAATGAAAATGTACCAATAAGCAAACGCATCCCTGCAACATTGTGTATGTATGTATGTATATATGTATGTATGTATGTATGTATGTATGTATGTATGTATGTATGTATATATGTCTATACTGTACCTGCCTTCTAACATTATAATTATTCACATAATATGTGACAAGATATGCTCTATGTACATATATACGGTCATATATATGCCACAGTGTGTGTGCATGTGTGTGTCCTGCTAGGCAAGAATTGAGTCTGCCTTATATGTACCATGTCTGGTGTCACAACAATAGGGCACAGAAATTGGTGTTGAACTAATAAGCTCAAGGATGAATGAGTGAATGAATGAATGAATGAATGAATGAATGAATGAACGAACACTGAGTATGAAGGCCTCTCCAGTGGCCAGCCTTTGCTTAGGGTAAGATTTCTCTGTGAGACCTCTGGCCTTGCATAGTACACATACTGATTCTAGCTCTGGGGAGAGTTAAGACAGGAAATCCAAACTTCCAGGCCAGGCTGGACAAACAACAAAAAAAACACGTCTTTCTGTCTTCTGCATCTTAAGCCCCTGAAGTTACTGCTTAAAATGTCATCTTGTTTTGACTCACAATGTCTAGAATTAGAACCTTTTATTTCTTTGTTTAAGATGGAGGTCTCCCAACATTTCCTAGACTGGTCCTGAACTGCTGAACTCCAGCTATCCCCCTGTCTCAGCTCCTCAAGTGCCAGGATTGCAGGCATGTGCCTCACACTGGGTTGAGAACCTGTATCTTTAAAAGCAGCTGGTGAGTCTTTAGGACATAAACTGGAGTCACCGATTTACCAGGAAATCTTTCATGGTCTGGTGATTCTTAAAATTATTAATAGGAAGAATCCAGGTAAAGACTGTTCCTCTCTTACAAATTTATAACTACACCCAATCTAGTCACCAGGTGCTGTTCCTTGTGTAAGACACCGGATTTCCTGGCAGGATGGGCCTTTTCGTTTTGGGGTAACTGAAATGGTGGGAGGATGGAAGCTTAGGTCCAGTGTGACGTGACAGCCATTGCCTTTGCCAATGCTCCAAAGGCACTGCCTCCTGGTGCACGTTTTTTTGCTTTCTCTCTGAAATGTCTCATATGATATAGGACATTGAAGTGTGTGTGTAAGTGTGTGTGTGTGTGTGTGTGTGTGTCTTCCAGGGCTTCTTGCAGGGTAAGCACTCACTCCACCCCCAGTCCCCAGAATTTGCTTCTAAACTAGGCAGCCCAGGCCAGTGACTCTGATCCCCCTGCCTCTCTTCTGAGTGTACTGCAGCTCCTGAGGCACAGACTTTATTTTAATGAGAGCTCATAAACGCTTCAGAAAGGGAATGTGAGCTCATGTTGGCTATTTGAACTCAGCAGTGAGTTTCCTGTCCCAGCCCACCTTCTTTAGCAGGCCCCCTGTCAGTGCGGCCAGTCCCAGACTCTAGGAGCGCTGGATTTGAATCTCTTGAAATAAATAACTACACAGGACAAACCCTGAATGAACTGGATCCCCACCCACCCCCAAATCTTCCATTTATACAATATTCATCCAAGATGACTGGAAAAAAAACAGGTTTGAGTAATTTCTTTGGGACTTTTAATGAATGCTTTTATATCAAGGTCTGGTTCTCATATCCACTGAACTCTCTCTCTCTCTCTAACACACACACACACACACACACACACACACACACACATACCTCCAATATTTTAACTCTCTTTGGAAGTTTTTCTAAGTATTGCATGCCAGAACACAGTCCAAGAATGGAGTTCAGTGAGAAGAATTCTGAATGCTTGTGAGAAAACTTGAAGAAAGCAAGACTAGATAGAGTCTTGTGGCCTGTATCTTCCAAACACAGACTTGCTCCTGGAATGTGTTTTCATATCCTTCCTGAGTCCGGGGGCTAGGAGAGAGTTCAGTTCAGAATATTCATCTCAGCTGGCTATTGCTGTTTGTTTAGATACCTGCATCAACAAACAGGTTTCTACCACGCGCTGCCTGTCCTTGTGGTTGTAAAGTGCTTCATGTGACCTTTCTTAGCTCTCAGAGGATAGATTGTCTGATGCTCTGCCTGAGACATTAGTCTATCTCCGTTCTTTTAGGCTCTGTTCTTCCAGGTTCTGCTGACTTAGAGCGGTAAATGATTGAACCTTTGCCATTTAAAAATACATTAAACTTGGGCTGGAGAGATGGCTCAGTGGTTAAGAGCACTGACTGCTCTTCCAGAGGTCCTGAGTTCAATTTCCATCAACCACATGGTGGCTCACAGCCATATGTAATGGGATCTGATGCCCTCTTCTGGTGTGTCTGAAGACAGCTACAGTGTAATCATATAAATAAAATAAATCTTTAAAAAAATGCTTTCTAAAAATATATGTCAAACCTTCCCTTTCTCATCTATTTCATTTTTAATTTCCCTCAAAAGTAAAAACTTCCAAGTATATAGTCACACATGGATATACACATAGACATATGCACACATATACTCATATTTATCACAATCATACACATGCACTTGCACATACAACATGAGCTCACTCATATGTGATCACAGGCACCTACTCATAAATAAACATGCAGACACTATACATAAACCCACACCTGCACATATATTTGTACATACATGCACATATGTACACATATTCACACTCACACATACACTTCTATATATGTGTAGACTCAAAATGCATGAGTACACACATGTATGCACAATCACGGGAGTTCCCTATTGTCTGTATTAGGGTGCTACTTACTGACGTACTTCCTGAGTCCCAGTGAGAGAGGCCATTTTCTTGTGTGTGTGTCTGTGTTTAATTTTGATACATATGTACTATTACAATGGAGCAAATTAAAAGGCCTTAGTCTGACAAAGAGCGCTTTCCTTAAAAATGCTGACCTTGCATAGGTTCAACTTGGATTTTCCCTGACAGGGAATGCCAAAGAACAGCAGCCAGTTGTTTGGCGCCATCTGCTGGACATAGACAGTCTTAGCAAATCGGCGCCAAGAGCACAGAATCCTCATTGAGTGCCTGGAACCTGTCTGCCAATCTGCAACCTCCTGTGCATATCTCCGAGTTACCTCATCCTGAATTTCATGAAGCACCTTTGCTTTATAGCCACAGCCAAGAAGTTGAAGGGACGTTGATGAGACAGAATTTTGTTGCAATCAGACATGCAGTGGGTAAGGTCTCCCTGGAAAGAGGGCTTCCTTGTGTAAGCCCAGCTGTCTAATAACTGAGTCAGGAGAGTAGGGGTTTTAAGGCAGTCTCAAAACAAATACAGAAAACTAAAGGGAAACTTGTGGCTGCCTCTAATGGGTGGAAGCTGAGGAACCCGAGAGGGATCAGGAACAAGAAGAAAGAAGCATGAATTAGTGAGTGCTGTGAGGAAGAGGCAGGTGGGAACATGGCTGTGCTTTCTGATACAGCCTCCAAAACGGGCCGAGGTTAGAGAAACACTAGCTGCTCCATAAACCTTTTCAGTTTTGTAAAATTTCTTCAAATTAAAAGTAAATAAATAATAGGGCTGGAGAGATGGCTCAGTGGTCAAGAGTCACATGGTGGCTCATAACTATCTGTAATGGGATCCCGCGCCTTCTTCTGGTGGGTCTGAAGAAAGCGACAGTGTACTCATATAAAATAAAATAAAATAAATCTTTTTAGAAAAAGAAAGACATATGCCTTTAGTCTGGATCTTGAGGCAGGAAGACACGCCTTTAATCTTGGCAACACTTCCTGTTGCAAGCATGTAAACAGATGTGGAAAAGGGAAGCCGAGACATCCAGCCTTGTGGACTGAGCGTCTGTCAGATTTTGAAGCTTCCATTCAAGATAGCCACTGTTGGATTAGCTATTTGCTGAAAGGCTTTTTGATCATTGAAAATTTATCAGAAACAATACATATTTATGCTACTTTTTAAGATAAAAGGTCTATCGTCATAAAATTCATCCAACATGGAAGCACGTGGTAATTGCAGTTGATACAGCCTCTACTGGACTTTCAGTAGTGTTGTCTTCTAATGTCCCTTTCTTATTTATAACATTTGTCTTACTTAGGGTTTTACTGCCGTGAGCAGACACGTGACCAAGGCAACTTTTAGAAGGACAACATTAATTGGGGTTAGTTCAAAGCTCAGAGATTCAGTCCATTATCATCAAGGTGAAAACATGGCAGCATCCAGGCAGGCATGGGACAGGAGGAGCTGAGAGTTCTACATCGTCATCTGAAGTCAGCTAGGATAAGGGTATTAAATCCCACACACACAGTGACACACCTACTCCAACAAGCCCACACTTCCTAATGGGCCATACCCTAGGCCAAGCATACATAAACCATCACAACACTAGTCAGATCACTTCAACCAGAGTCGTTCTGTCCCTGAAGTAGCCTGCAAATGCTTGCTTTCTTTTTTAACACAATTCCTAAAATGTCTTTTTTTTTTTTTTTTTAATGTATGGCAAAGAAGCTGCCCAAGCTTCCTGTACATGAATTTGCTACTGTGAATTTAAGTGCCTCAACTCCTCTGCTTTGTTTCAGACTCTTGGCTTTGCATGGGCGTGGTCATCGCTGGGGTCTTTGCCTGGGGTGGGTGGCTAGAGAGATGGCTCAGCAGTTAAGAGCACTTGTTGCTCTTGTAGAGGGTCCAGCCTCAACTCCCAGCACCCATATGATGGTTTACAACCTTCTGCAACTCCAATTCCAGGAAATCCCATATCTTCCTCTGACCTTCTCAGACACCAAACATTCACGCAGGCAAAGCACTCACGCACAAAATAATTGAATAAATCTAATAAAATATATTTAAAGAAGTATCTGCTTGACCTGTCTCATCTTCCTTTCAAGATGAAGACACAAAGATAAATTGCTTCCTAAACCTGCAGCCACCTTGGATTTCAGGAACAGTGGTGCCTTATAAGATGGAGCACCCAAAAATAAGGATAATCATCCATTCTGCTGGCCCTTGGAGCATGAGCGTTCCCCTCCAGAAAAATCCCCTGTTCCTTCGAGCAATTAGAACATCTTCATACATGGTGGTGTGTGGAGAGCATTTTTGGTGCCTCAGGACAGTTGGTGGCAGGGTAATATTAATATTAATATAACATTCCAGGACTTCTGGAAGCTAGCCAAGGCAGGAATCTGGCTTCTGTGCTACGCCCTGAAAGGGCTAGTATTATGCACATTTGCATCTATAGCTCTAGGCAGAGCCCCAAAGATAAGGTTATGGGGAAGTACATCTACATCTGAAGTTTGGGGCGGGGCTCTTAAGAAAGTGGCATAGGGAAGTAAGCTCCAGGTATAGCCCTTAGGAATGCAGCTCAAACTGGGTGGATTTCAGGATGTAGGCACAGCAGTATCCATTTTTGTCTCTGACCTTTTCACCTCACCTCCAATAATATGTTTACGGGATCTTTGGTTGTTATCTCGCTTGTTCCCAGTCTCAGAACTGATGTTGCCTTTTTGCTTGTAATTAAAATGATTTAAAAGAGCACCGATTAAACCAAGCTTCACTTCAGCCAAGAGGTTTCGGCCTCAAGTCCAGCCGAAGTCAAGTTGCAATTTTAACTAACTTGCCTTACTTCTTTCAATCCTTGCTCTGGTCCTGGGGGACCCCTGTTGTTTGCCCGAGCTGGTCTCGGACAGTGGTGGTGCACACCTTTAACCCCAGCACTTGGGAGGCAGAGGCAGGCAGATCTCCGTGAATTCTGGGCCAGCCTGCTCTACAGAGCTAGTTCCAGGACAACAAGGGCTGCACAGAGAAACCCTCTCTTGAAAACAAAAGAAAACCACAATAACAAAGAACATCTTCAGGCCACCTTGCAGACCCAGAATGGAGAGAATGATCGGCAGAGCACACCGGATGAGGGCTGCTTATTACACACACCTGTCTGCTGCCCTAGTCCATCTTTCCTTTAAACCTCCCATTCATGTCAGAACCGCAAAGGTGATGTTGAGATCCTTGGATACTGTGTTGCTACTGGTCTTTGTTTCCCTTGCCAGTGTGTTCACTAAATGTCCTCTCGGCTTTTCACAGCTAATCATCTAGAGTTTGTGTGTAGCCCACGTGTGTGCCTGTGCATGAAGGTGGGGGAGGGAGTGGGGGAGGGAGGGAGGGAGGAGGAGGAGAAGAAGGAGGACAAAAGGAAGGAAAGGAGGCCAGGAGGAAAAGGGGGAGGAGGGAGACCAGGCTTATGTATTCCAAGAACAAATAAAAGTTAGAGAAGAACATCAAGTGCTGGTCCTTGCCTGGAACCTTGTTTGAGACAGGGTCTCTGCCCTTCACCATGCATGTCAATCAGATTAGCTGGCCAGAGAGATTCCAGGGATTCTCCTGCCTCCACCTCCCATCTCAACATGGGAGCACTAAGGATTCCAAAGGTGAGCTTTACATGGAAGACATTGAGCCTGGGCTCCTCCCTCGTGTGTGTGTGTGTGTGTGTGTGTGTGTGTGTGTGTGTGTGTGTGTGTAAGAACTGGGCAGTAGTACTTTAATTACTGGTCAGAAGAATAGGACCTGAGTCAACTTTCTGGTTGGTAGGAAACACAATATCCTAAATGTCCTAGAAGGTAATGAATGCATAATTGCCACACATGACTTAAGGACCCCTAATCCTTATACAATCACTGTATTCAGGAAGCTTCCTCAAAAAAAAAAAAAAGCACACATACACAAAGACCACTTTCCCCTTAAGTAGGAATCAAACCAAACAGGATAATCAAATACTCAAACAGGGCAGCACAGTGCTCTCTCTCAAAGCTTCAGTAGGCATGCCACACACACACACACATGCTCACACACAGAGACACATACATACATATACACACCACACACATACACACACACACACATGCTCACACACAGAGACACATACATACATACATATACACACAGACACACATATACATACATGTCGTGCCCCACGTCCAGCCAGCAGGAATAGGCGTGCAACAACAGGATTCTTCTGCGAACAACCTTTATTGTACAATACTCTGAGCAGGGGATCTCTACGTGGGAGAGAAATGCATTGCTTATATATGCCCAGGAGACTCGTGTCACTCCCTGATTGGTGCACTCTCCAGTAGCTCATTAGTATGCCCCGAGAGCAGGCTATGACGTATGTGGCTCATGTGCTCTAAGTCTCTTGGCTGGGCAACAGCTCTGTTTGCTGAGTCCTTGGCGGGAAGCCGGTGCCATGTTTGGGTGCTGCACATATATACACTCTATATATACACAGACACACACATAGACACACACAGACACATAGACACACACACATACACACACATACACAGATACACACACACAGACACATACACAGACACACAGACACATACATACACACACACACAGACACACATAAACATACATACATACACAGACAGACACACATACACACAGAGAAACATACATACATACACACACAGACATACATACATACATAGACACACATATACACACACACATAAACAGACATACATATACATAACATACATTCAATTCATACACAGACACACACAGAGAGACACGCACACACACACACACATACATACACACAGTCAGACACACAGCAGCAAGCATGTGGGCATGTCCTGGAGCTGTAGTGGTAAGCTTCTGATTCATCAGAGGAGGCAGAGGGAGTGATTGACTGGGCCTCAAAGCCCATCCCCAATGACACATCTCCCCCAAACAAAGCCACACCTTCTAATCCTTCCTAAACAGTGCCCCAGGAACCAAAACAGTCAAATTCCTGAGCCTATACTGGTGGTTTCTCATTTAAACAACCAAAAAGGAGAAATTTTCCAAATAGCTCACCTGTTTGAGCTCTTGGTCCCCTGCTGGTGTCACTGTTTGGAAAGGCTGTGGACCCTTTAGGAGGCAGAGCCCCAGCTGAGGAAGTGAATCACTGGAAACAGACCCTGAGGCTGTATAGCCCAGCTGACATCCTGCTCACTTTCCTCTTCCTGCAGTCTACCTGATCCTAACACAAATTCCTCCCTTCCTCCTGCCACATCCCCTTCCTCCCCAAGATGGACTGTATTCCCCCAGGAACTACACTCAAGTAAACCCTTCCTTTCTTAAGTTGGTTTTGCCAAAGCATTTTATCTACATAATGAGAAAGTACCTAAAACAATACTTTAAAAAGACAACTTTTGGTCCGGGAACTTACAGTTCAAAATCGACAACCAAACAAAGTGGGGACTTAACATTTCATCCGTACCCTTCTGTGCTCTGATGGGAAAGATAACAAGATCTACACAGCTTGTACTCACAACGGGAGAGGAGTGGACAGGGGTTTAATAAATGATCATCTTACCGTGGATCTTAATTATTATCCTTGTCTGCCACTAACTGTTTCACAGAAACAACTTATGAGAAGAAGGTTTTATTTAATCCAGCTTGTGGTAGAGAGGAGTTTCGGTTTCTTATGATGGAACAGCTCCATGGGATTCCTCATAGCTTGGTAGATCAGAAAGCAGAGAACAGACCATTCCTAGTGGTCTACATCCCCAGCTAGGCTGTGTCCCGCTGTACTTACCCAATTTAAACGTATTAGCATTTAGCTCACAGATGAATGAGACTCAGACTGTGGTACTTTTATTTGGCTTTGACAATTGCTGAGGGTAACCCCTATTCTACTTTCTAACTTCTGGACTGGCTCCTCCCCCGTGGTGGACCCCAAATACTTGCTGTTTCTTCTGGCCATGTGCTCATGGTTCATCTCCTCTTAAGAAGTTCCTTTTTCATATCTCATTTTATCTCTACCCAGAAATTAGGCCACAAGCCACTTGCTAAAAGACTTTGCTTTCACAGCCTATCCACCTGTCTAAGTCTCTTTGAGACTGGAGGCTACAGCCTCCAGTTAGCATCTCAGAGTGACACAGCAGGAGGCTAGAGAAAGCAGCCTTACCTCAGCCCTTTGTTCTCAGTATTTGTATGACTCTCACATGGTAAAAAGCTCACTGAGAGTTTGCACATAAATCCAGATCATAAATTGAATAAGCAGTTACGACAGAGAATGCCTATGTGCATATACACTAGGAGCGATCATCTGGCTTAATTTTCACCATTTGTTAACAGCTTGGAGGGTCATAGAAAAAAAAACTAAGCTGTCCTTGAAGTTTTGTTGAGACAAACCCAGTAAATATCTTATCTCCTGTTTTTACACCTGGGGTCCTATGGTGTATATCTTCTTTATGACCTTCAGTTAATGGTTTCTGTAACCCCTTGGAATGTACACTAAGTTTTAGAAGTATGTTACTGTCTCAGAAGCAGTCAAGGAATTCTGTTATAAAGGGGGCTTGAATGTCTTTGTGGAGTTTGCCATTCTGCACAGTGGTGACCCTTGCATGTTAGGTGTTACTGCAGAATAAACGCTCTTTATCTTTGCATACTATCTGAGTCTGGGGTCTTCCTTCAGTGATATTCAGACCCTTACACTCTCACGGCAGCTTCCTCCTCTCTTCTGTAAACTTCTCTTCCTCTCTCCTCTCTCCTCCTTAGCTGGAACTCCCAACCAGGTAACTGACAACTCACCTATTTCTATTCCCTTCAATAATTGGTTGTAGCCATTTTTATTCAAGCAATAGATTTAAATTAAGGAACAAGGTTTGCACAAGAAAAGCTGGTGTACCTGAGGGTTTGCTCATCCTGGAGCAGCCACATCTTAGCATTTGAATACAAGCAGCATCAGACCAACCCACTACATCCCAAAGGTTCTGGAACCTCTCAACACCAGAAGTATCTGGGGACAAAGTGTCCAAACACACAAGACTGTGGGAGACCCATCACTCCATAACACTCTGATACTAATATTTACAGAGTGTTGATCCATCATCTGAAAAATCAACTCCTATTGGGATCTGGCTTTTCAGGAAGCACAGCTTTGCTCTTGGAACTTGGGACATTTGCCTAAGATGCAGGTTGGACCCTGAGTCAGAGGTTTTTACTAATGTTGCTGAAGCTATACCCCTCACTTCTCAAACAGGGACAATTACCACCCTATAAGGTTTCTGGAGAAAAGGGAGTTACAACCAGAGGCATATACACAGAGATATTTGCTTAAGTCTCTCTTTTCAGTTTCTTTAGATATATCTGGAAACAGAATTGCTGGGTCATATGCTAACCCTGTTTAAGTTTCAGGAGAGCCTATCTGCTGAATATATGGACTCAGTGGTAAGAAGGGCAAAGGACAGACCTTGTACAAATGCAAAGTAGATAACTAATACAGGTCACAATGATGGCCCAACACCATGGGAAACCCTTTCCTGATCCCTTCCCCTTTTGTCTGTTTCTTTGAGAGTCTCTGGGTAGTCTAGATGGTCTTCAGCTTGTAATTCTTAAGAACTATAATTGCAGGCATGCACTTCCAAAGTTGGGTGGGACATCTCTTATTGGACCTAATTCTTACTACTTCAGTTTCCAGTGTGCTTAATAATAATAATAATAATAATAATAATAATAAAAGAATTATTTATTTTATGTGAATATACTGTAGCTTGTTAGACACACCAGAAGAGGGCGTTAGATCCTATTACAGATGGTTGTGAGCCACCAAGTGGTTGCTGGGAATTGAACTCAGGATTTCTGGAAGAGGAGTCAGTTCTCTTAACCACTGAGCCATCTCTTCAGCCCCTCTGGTGTGCTTTTGTTTGTGACATTGGGTCTAGATATGATGATATGATATGGGTCTTTGATCGCCTTAGCTCAATAATGCTCTCGGTTTATGAGGGTATGGTAAGAGAGAAGGACAAAGAGAAAGGGACAAGAGAAGGGGACAAGAGGACCACATGGCCTAATAGCAGGCTTATATAGAAATGAGAAGCTAGGAGAAGGAAAACCCCATGAGCTGGACAAGCTTAAGATAGAGGGCAGGTAAGAAGTCTGAGAGGAGCCTTCATGCCAGCTTGGGCTCTGAAATAGGTACTTGGTTGTTGTTGTTTTGTTTTGTTGGTTTGTGTTGGTTTTGGTTGGGTTGGTTTAGGGTTTTTGCAGTTTTGTGGTTTTATTCGAACACAAAACATGCAAACAAGCCATCTAGTCATTTTCTTCGTCATTAGCCTGGTGTTAGAATTGGTGACCCTGATGGCCAGATATGCTGCTCTTTTTGGTTCTTAGAGGACACATTGTGAGCGATCTCCGCACAGTAAGATTTGTTGCACATCAGAGGAACTTCCAGCTCCTTGACCTTGTGGACTGGAAACTTCTAGAAGCCGCTAGGCAGCATGTGCTTGTTTCGTTGTTGTTGTTGTTGTTGTTGTTGCTCCTGTAACCGAAGTTGGGCATTGGAATCTGGCCCTTGAATCTTCTTCACACCCTGTTGTTGATGCCTCTGGGATTGTGTTAGCTTTGCTTGATTTGCACATATTGTCTGACTGGTGCCTGATGAACCTCTTGGTCCTCTTTTTGATGATCTTGGGCTTCACCAGAAGCTGGAGGGCAGCCATGATGCCACAAAATAGATGGCAGCCACCTCGCAGGCAGCACCGCTGAGGAAGAAGCTGTAACCGGTACTTCTGATTCTGAGAGCCTGCAGGCCAGCACGCACTTTGGTATGCTAAAAGGTACCATGAGCCGGGTTTCTCTTGGAACTGAGAGTTAGATATCAGCAGGCTTGGAGTTCACTGGGAATGAGCTTTTTCCTCATAATCAGCAGCTAGTATAACCAGGAATTGAAACTATTAAACTCTGATTGCTGGCCCAAAGAATGAAATCTAAACTGTATATCAACAGATCCTGGATGGAGACATGACATTATATGCTGCCTGGAAATTCATATGATTACTATCTAGCTGGCATCTTTTTGGTAGAAAACAAATTCATTGTTTGCGGCGTGCTCCTCGACCAGTGAGGAAAGACGACCACCACCAGAGGATTCTTCTCAGATCACGCTTTATTGTGGGAGCCACTAAGAGTAGACCATTGACATTTGCCTTAAATTTTGTATCTGGCCTAATATTCTACTATAGGAATTTTTCAACTGCAGGACTTAGCTTAGCATGCCTCTAGGTTTCACCAACCCTAAAAGTCAGAATTACATTATATCTGAAATTCATCAGAGATTTCCTCCCCTATTGCTGTATGTAGCTCATCTCTCTGATGTCCCCACTAATAGGATCAGTAAATCGATTCATTTATAATTTTTTTTGTTCTGTAATTAAAATGTTATTGGAAATTTGTGGGAGCCCCACCTTGTATGCTACACGTTACTGGAGAAACTGGGATTCCCCTCTCGGTTTTCTTAGTCTTGCTAATAAAAGAATTTAATGATGGACTCAGAAGAAAGCTTGAAAACAATTTTCTTAGAGTTTAAAAGCAAAGCTCTAGAGCAGGCAAGCTGTAAGTCTCTAGCCCTGTGATTTAGTTAGGGTTTCATTGCTGTGAAGAGACACCATGAGCACAGCAACTCTTATAAAGGACAACATTTCGCTGGGGCCAGCTTACAGGTTCAAAGGTTTAGTCCATTATCATCATGGCAGGAAGCATGGCAGCGTGCAGGCAAACGTGGTACTAGAGTAGTCAGAGAGTTCAACATCTTGATCCGAAGGTAGCATGATACTGTCTGTGTCCCACAACAGGCAAAGCTTGAGCATATATGACCTAAAACCTGCCCCACAGTGACACACTTCCTCCTACAGGCCACACCCACTCCAACAAGGCCACACCCACTCCAACAAGGCCACACCCATTCCAACAAGGCCACACCCACTCCACCAAGGCCACACCCACTCCAACAAGGCCACACCCACTCCACCAAGGCCACACCCACTCCAACAAGGCCACACCCACTCCAACAAGGCCACACTTGTGCGGCTTGTTCCCTGTGGCCAAGCATTCGAACAGATGAGTCTATGGCTGCCATTCCTATCAAATCTCCACACCCTTCCAGTAAGGGAACAATGGGGGAAAAGGAGAAAGAAATCCAGCTTGAGTTAATCCAGCATGTTCAGCAATGAAGGTCAGACATGATGTGGTGGATAGGTGCTTCTGAGAAAGAGTGAGGAAGCCCAAAAGAAGGGGGGAGGGGAATCCTCAGAAAAGTCTTCATGTTTAACACAGCTACACAGGTGTGGCTTAAATGATGTCAGATTCAGGTCACAGACACTTTGATAGACTATTGTAGGGTAAGGGCTTTATTTAGGAAAGTTATTGCTACATGGACAAACAGACAGATATAATACAAGTATGACTGTGACTGTGAGGAGAGTCAGGCCCCCGTGCCAAAGACAGACAGCATGGCAGGCCCATGTGGCAGGAGAGGAATATATATATACCTTTCTGAAGATAGGTGTGGTTTCATAACACAAGCCTACAGCCAGGCAGTCTGATTCCAAGCAGGAGACAGGAAATGAAGGGCAGGATGGGGGGAGTGGAAAGGAGCAGGGAGCAGGATGTGTAACCACCATCACTGTTGAAGTAAACTTAGTTCTCCAGGTGAGAGACCCTGACACCTAAGGGTTTGTTGGCTAGAATAACAGATAGTGTCTCAATAGGGTGCCTGTTGGTATCTGCAAGAGATGGGGTGTGCCGCAGACACAGAAAGTAGGGATTCTGAAAAGGAAAAGCATATTATCTCATCAATAGGATAATTATCCCTCCCATCTATTTATCATGGCTTAAAGGGAAGCAACCTCTTTGAAGACTGGTTCCTTGGTCTTCCTTATGTTACTGGTATTGCTGCAGTGAAACACCAGGATCAAATATCAAGTTGGGGAGGAAAGATTTATTGGGCTATACATTGTAGTCCATCACTGAAGGAAGTCAGGACAGGAACTCAAGCACAGCAGGAACCTGGAGGCAGGAGCTGAGGCAGAGGCCATGGAGGGGTTCTGCTTACTGGCTTGCCCCTCAAGACTTGATCAGCCTGCTTTCTTATAGAACCCAGAACCACTAGCCCAGGGATAGCACCACTCACCATGAGCTGGTCCTTCCCCCACCAATCACTAATTAAGAAAATGCCTTACAGCTGGATCTTAGGGAGGCATTTTTCTCAATTGAATGCCTTCCCTCAAAGATGAGCTCCCTAGCCTTTCTTCTTTAAATTGCCTTAGTCATGGCATTTTGAAATTATCTATAGGAGACAGTTATTAAAAACCATGCTGATGAAACTAACTAAACTGTTTAATCTTTTTATTAATGGCCCAACCAAGATCAGGCTCCTGCCTCTGTAAAGTCTCTTGGGTCCTAAGATGAGGGGCACAGCATTTTTTGTTTGTTTTTTAATTTTATTTATTTTATGTATATAAGTACACTTTTGCTGTCTTCAGACACACCAGAAGAGGGCATCAGATCTCATTACAGATGGTTGTGAGCCACCATGTGGTTGCTGGGAATTGAACTCAGGACCTCTGGAAGACCAGTCAGTGCTCTTAACCACTGAGCCGTCTCTCCAGCCCAGGGTTATCGTGTTTTGTCGAAGAAGAAAATGGAGGAGGAGGGAGGAAGAAAGGAGGTAAAGATGGAGAAAAGACCAAGGCAGAAGCAGCAGCCACACCCCCCCCCCCCCACTGCAGCTCCAGCAGCCCCAACAGGCTGGGCTTGGAATTTGCTAAGTAAGCACCTAGAAAGCTGAGACAGGAGGATTGCTGCAAGTTCCAGGTCAGCAAACTTCACAGTGAGTTCCAAACCATCCTAAACTATGAAGTGAGGCACTGGGGTGAGGGGGGGTATATGTAATTATAGTTGTAAAATAGTTACATGTATATAATTATATATGTAAATATAGATGTGGTTCATCACTTTCAGTTTCGGTTCTGCAAGGTGATCCAGAGAAGTCCTTATAATGAGCTGCAGAATCACTCTGGGTCTGAGAAGAAGATGACTTTTGGTCCAGAGCGTGGCACTTTGGTTATCTTAGATAACTGCCCAAGAATGACGCACAGAAAGATAAACATTGTGGAGATCATGTAGCTAAGGAGTGTGTGTGTGTGTGTGTCACTGTGGAGTATGTTCCAGGAAGAGTAAATTGTCAGAGGTCACTTTGAGTTTTCTACCTGAAACTGCTTCTCCTGCCCTCCCTCTGGGGACCATATAAGCCAGTGTGTGGCCTCTCCCCTGTATCCTCTCTTGCCCCTCCTCCCAAGGCCCTGTAAGCCGGTGTGCAGACTCTCCCCCTGAATCCTCACTGCTTTTTACCATTGTCACTGTACTTCACCTTACCATGGCTTAAAATAGAGTCAAAAGGGAAAGTTATAACAACTCAGTCTAACTATCTGTGAGGGTGGGAGAGGAGAAGAGAGGGAAGAAGAGGGGAAGGAACGGGAAGAGAGGGAACAAGAGGAGAGAGACTTGTAACCCAGACTGGCCTCCAACTCACTATTGTAGTAATAGTAGTCATCATCATCACTGTCAGACAGGTTGAGTTTCTGGTCCTTCTGAGCCTAACATTTCCATCAATACAGGATTCCAGTAAGCGCTATTGTGTGGTTCTCAAGACGCTGGGAATCAAATCCAGAGCAATGCTGGGCAAGTATTCTACCAACTACATCAGCAACCTGAGAGTTTCTAGATATCTAAACTTTTGGGGAAGGAAGGCCTCTAGGAAGGAGGGAGGAGGACACACCCCAACTCCAGACAGAATCTTCTGTCTTAGGGGCACTTCCAGACCTTGCCCTACATAACCCCCTTACCCATTTACACACATCTGTTAAAATATGCTTTTAGAATAAACTGGTAGACATAAGCACCTCCTTGAGTTTGCTGAGCTGCATGGCAAATTCGTAAAACCCAACTTACAGCAGGTTAGTGGGTCAGAGGCTCCGGAAAAACAACCTGGGGCTTCCCGTTGGCTTTGGAAGGCTCAAGCCGATCTGCAGGGCGGTGTCCTTCCCTGTGGGACCTGCCACCACATTCAGGGACATGGTCAGAACTCAGTAGGCTAAAAGGACATTTGGACCATATCTCCTGCTAATACGACTGACTGGTTGGTGGTACAGAAACATGACAAGGGTTCACAGAAGTCTTCTGTGTTGGTTGTGGAGAATAATCATAAAAGTGACAGATCCCCATTCCACCCCTGCCTGCCCCTATGCCACCACCCCCCACACACAACTTTTCACACTTTCTCTGCCCAATTTTAAGATCAACATTTGAGGCCAGGGCTTGGACCAGACAGCAGGTGATCCGGTCTACGCAATTAGATGGGTTGAGTTGGGCTGTCCTATTCCGTGTTGGTGAGGATCCTGGCCTTTCCTTCCAACCTGTGTGCAGGTGTACATGCAATCACAACCACATGTTCCTAATCTCTCCTGTAACCCTTTCTTCGGTAATCAAGATTCTTCCTTGGTTATGACATCCCTTTGACCTTGAGCACAAAACCTAATCTTCCGAACCACCCAGGAGCTGGCCCCAGTTTCTACCTACTTACCTTTCACTGGGGTCTGGTTGTCAAGGCAACGCTTTGCCCAGAGCTCACAGATCAAATGCCATCTGTGTCCTGCCATGCCACCTTGCTGATGCCCAGGGGTTGGGAATGCAAACCGGGACGGTTCTCTATTATTTTCTAGCTTTTCGTTCTACAGTCTCAGCAGAGGTATCTTCCGGTGTAGTATAGCACCATCACAGTGAAAACTGCTTCCTGAGTGTAATCCGAATCAATCCTTCAATCTCACCTGCCTGGGTCATCTGATGCAGCCATATGTTAATAGATCTGGGGGAACAAGAACTCAAGCACATTTTGCAGATTTGGTTTTCTTTTCTGTTATTTTAAATTAAAGCCTCCAAAACAGGACAGAGTATCAGTGGGAATGCATGCCTAGTTGTAAGGTTTATACACACACTCAGGTGGGAGTGGGAAGAGAAGCAGAGATGCAGAAAGATGAACGCCTTACTCTGAGGATGCCTGAGACCTTTCTGAAGGGCTCATAGACCCCCATGTAATTCTGATCTTTCTCGATAGACCAGAGAAGCCCTACTCGGCCCTTCCTCCTCTCTGACACTTGGACTTCCACCCGATTCACTTGCTCCACATCTCCATCCCTAACGCCGAGATCGGCCACGGGGCTCAGGAAGAGCTACCGAGGGGCGGGGCGTTGGGCGGGGCTTCAGGGGCGTGCCCGAGTGGGCGTGGTCTGGGAAATTCCCCCGCTAGGGCGGGAGCGGGCGCTGCGGTCAGCTGAGCGGCGCCTGGCGGGTCGCGAGGCCGCGCGTCACTGTCCAGCTGCCCGGTCGCCGCCCCCTGGCCGGTCCCTGGCGGGCGTCGGCATCCAGAGCTTTGGGACAAGATGCCAACGAAGCTGTGACCTGAGAGGAGCGGATCCCTGTGGCCGGTGAGCGGGGCCGGGGGTGGCGGGCGCTGGCTGAGCGCGGCGACTCTCCCCATCGGACTCTACTCCATCCTGGCAGCGGTTGTCGCTGTCGCCGGCTCCTGGAGCCTGCCGAGGGAAGGGTGAAGAAGCTGGGGCGGCCCTCCTGTAGGACAGCGGTCCTGGGGAGGCTTCCGAGGCCCAGGCAGACCCTGACCTGCTGTGACAGGGCGGCGGGGATGGGAGTGGGGGTGGGAGTGACGGCCACCCCCCCCCACAGAGGACACCCCTCTTTCACCAGGATAGTAAAACACGGGTTTGACTGGCCGCAGGTGACTTCCAGTTCAAGTCACTGAGGTGGTTTGAAGGTGAAGTCCCAGGTTGAGAGTGATTAAGCAAGCAGTCAGTTCATTTTAAGAAGGAAGTGGTTAAGGTACTCACAAGGAATGAAGGTACTCTGAACGCGGTCGCCCACGAACAGTGAAGAATAGAGAGACCCCCTTGCCAAAGTGGCAGGCTTACAGAAGGGTACATAAACTGTTGTGTCTATCTGGGACAGTGTGCTATACCCATGCCTGTATATACACTCGGGGGAAGGGATGTGGGGAAGGGGTCACAGAGAGAGACAGACAGAGACAGTGGAGGTCAGATAATGAGAATTAATTTAATAAAGCTGGGTTTAAAGGAATTGTTTTTTACCACAGGCAATGTGTAAATTGGCAGCGGTAAACAAGCCACAGAGGAAAATGAAACCTAGCCCCTGATCTGGCCTGCACTATCAGGTCTGTGTAGGAATGTATGCCTGAAGTATTTAAGGCTGCAATGAAAAATAGTAAGGAGAGCCTCAAGAAAATAGTGTACGGCAGTAGTGGGTCACTTGCACACATCCAAAGCTGCCCTTTTATCTAAATCCACTTTGTTCTTTGGACCTAGGGAGAGAAGTTTGGAGCCCATTGTCCCAGGACTGATAATGGGGAAGAGCTAAACAGAACAGAGGTCACTGGCAGAGACTGCTCTGGATTTGATTGGACAAGGGAGGTTTCATTGTGAATCGTGTGCAAATTTATATACACTTAGCCGGTTTGAGCAGTTCTTTATGTAGTGTGCAACACCATAAAAGCAGCTACAGTTTTACAACTGACCTATAAATTGTGTATTATGTGTGGGGAGAGAGAGACTGAGACTCTCTTTTGTGAACCTGAAATAAACTTGAAAGGAATTGGCTATTGCCTTCCTCCTGGACGTTATTGAGCCCTCTCATTAAGTAGCACATAGTTGTTCTGACCATGAAATATACCTACTAATCCCCAAATTTGCTTTCCTGAAGTTTTGTTATAGAGACTTAGAATGTTGATGAAGTCTTTGGATTTTCTGGAAAGTCAAAATCCAAAAGAAAAGACATTAAGCCCTTTAAATTTTATTACATTTATTATTTCTGTGTGTTTTTGTGAGACGGCATTCATTCATGGAGACATGTGCTTGTCGTGGTGTGTTCAGGGGGACTGCAGGGGACAGTCTGTGAGAGACCCATGGATCCAATTCAGGCCATCAAGTTTGGCAGGAAATGCCTTCACTCAACAAACCATCTCTCTGACCTGTAAAATCTTTTTGTTTTGATTGGGTTTTGAGAAGGGGATCTCACTATGTCTACCTGGCTGCTCTGAAACTCATTTCTTAGACCAAGCTGGCCTTGAACTCACAGAGGTCTACTTTGCTTCTGCCCTTCAAGAGTTGAGATCAAAGGTGTGCGGGTCAGCATGCCTCCCAAAATCTCTTCTTAATTAAATTTATTAAAGCTTTCTTTGCTTCTGCTTTGGCATGTGTATGATAAAAAGATAATAGAATATAGATACATCCAGATCCTTTGCAGTGGGAGAGAAAAACAGTTCTGATTTTAAAAATAAGTTTTCAAAGTTGCCTTCAAGAATCTGGACGTGAACGAACATCATAGAACTGCGAGAAACTCATAACAGTCCTAACTTGTGGTTTGTGCTTGCACAGCAGCGAGCCCTTTACAGGTGTCAGATTTAAATAGACCTCATTAAGCTGTGCTTTATGTCATTTCAACACTTAACCCAGAGGCTGCTGTCTGCCGGTCTCTAGTAAGAAAAAGACGGAGAGAAAGGAGATGGTGTAAAACTGGCAGTGCTTGCTAGGAGGGCTGAGGCACCAGAAATGCAAAGGGTTCTTAGGTGCTCAGAAGCCATGCTTCTCCACAAAAATGTCATCTTTGAGCTAGACACTGAAATCTCCCCATGGACGTGTGCCAATGAGAGCCAGACCTTGCCCAGACCCAGGAGCACTGGAGAGAGACAAGGACACAGAGGTGACAAATGCATGGAGCCATGAGCCCTTTGATGTGGTATTTGTGGCTTCTTCACAGGAGGTGACATTGATGTGCATGGATAAGTACGCTCAGAACCTGAAAATAAATACAAACAGGTTACTCTCATAAACCTCAACTGCAGTGGGGTCGGAACGGAAAGAGAGCAATACTATTAAAATTCACTCAACAAGGGATCTGTTGTATATATCACAGTACTGGGGACAGAGCAGTAGACAAAATAGGCGAGAGTTGAACTTTACCAATCCTAGACCAAAAAGCCCAAAAAGCTTCAGCCTTTAAGGATGGACGGGAGATGGAAGCGTTTTGAAGGCAGAAGTGGCTGACATGGTGTTTGCTTCAGATTTGGGAGAAGGGGGAATAGAAGGAAACCTTACTCCCATATGTCTGCCTTCAAAACTGGGTTAAGTCTGTATTTTCCATGTATCAGTAGGGCACGGAATAGCCTTCCTAATAACATTCCTAGTAAGCAACAGTGAGACTTCTTTTACCCCAGCAGTGAGATGTGTATGTCTCCTACCTTTCTTTCCCAAGCAGATAATGCGTTAAGCCATCTGGTCACAGAATCTACTCAACCCCCCTTTAATTACATGTATATATTTATTCTGTCAGGACGGGTGTGAATGCACACATGCCATGGAACCTATGAGAAGGACTCAGGACAGCTTGTAAGAGTCAGCCCTGTCCTTCTGACCTGTGGATCCTGGGGATCAAACTGAGGTGATCAGGTTTGACATCAAGTGCCTTTAGCTGCGAGCCCTCTTCCTAGCCACCTTTAGCCCCTCTTGTGAATGGAAGCTACACTTTACCATAGCCAGCTATTGGTTCTCTTTAGGAAGCAGGTTTCCATTGCGTAAAACTAATGTACCAGGGCTGAAGAGGTGGCTTGACAGTAAAACAGTATTTGCTGCTCTTCCAGAGGACCTGAGTTCTTTTCCCAGTACCTACTTCAGGCAGCTCCAGGGAATCCAATGCCTCTGTCACCTGAAGGCACCTGCATTTACACTCACATACACACATGGGAACACACACGCCTTCACATAAATAAATAATAAAAAATAAATGTTAAAAAATAAAAATAAATAAATTGCCTGTGTAGGGAGTGAACCTGATAATACTTCATCCGTAAATCTGAAAACTCATTTACACCAGAGAAAAGGGACCTAGCTCATTTTGCATCCAGTGTCCCATGGATGGAAGTTGGCATACGGCAGATAATGCTAGGCACACGGCCTTCTGGCTGTCAGAGCTGGTCCTATAGTGGAAGAGACAGCGCCTGCTGGGGAAGAAGGGGCGGGACTTGGCTCATGTGTCCTATCACTCAAGCGTCTAAGCCCACTCTGTGCTACCATGTGTCTCCGGAACTGCACAGACATTCTTATACTGAATAAGAAGTCAGAGTAGATTAAGGCCAACTCAGGAATGAGATTATGCCCGTGTCTAAAGGTCAGGTTCTTACTCTAATTACTTGACCTCCAAGTAAAGAATATGAGTGTACATGGTTAGGGATTCGGGGAGCAGAACTAGGGAAGAAAAGCTGGAGATTTTGCTTCTGGCTTTCTCCCTTGCTAGTTCCAGGTCTTTCTTGTTAGTGAAATCTTGAAGAATCCTGTGATCCATTGTTAAGTGTCTTCTGATTGTTTACTCTAAATCTGGGTAAGCTGACACCCAGGCTAGCCTAGAACTTCTGAAATCTGGGTTAGCTATGTCACCCAGGCTAGCCTAGAACTCCTGGCAATCCGATTATAGGTTTGTACCATCACAATGCCTAAAAGATTTTGGCTTGCTAGTCTCATGTTAACTTACTTTTTCTCTCTCATAGTCTCATAGATGATAGATAGATAGATAGATAGATAGATAGATAGATAGATAGATAGATAGATATCATAGTGTATATACCTATCTATAGATAGATAGGATAAAAACTTTAGAGACTGTTTTGGTAAATAAAAGTGGTAACCTTTTATCCCACGCTAGTGCTGGCACCAGTAGGGCCACATGGCACTCTGGGATATCTTTATCTCAACGGCTGCACGCCGCCCCCAAGTACTCACAGACCTTGATTTCCTTTGACCAAGTCGGTTCACTCTGCCTCCCCTGGCTGCTTTTGATCCAATGGTCCATGACTGCCCAGCGTGTTGTTTTTATTCACTTTCCCTTGGTTGGTTGTTGCCAAGCCTTGCACACAGACATCCCAACTCCATGGCAGGCTTTGTACATCTCACCACTACACCCTCTTTTGAACTCAATTAAGTCGCCACGTCAAAGAACACACTAAAATACTCTGATCCAATTGGTATGATATAGTTTGCCCACCTAGATAAGTCAGATCATCCTGTACTATTCCACCCCTTATAAGATATTCATAACAACCTTTATCCATATAGAGATGCGCCAAGAGAAACATATACGTCTGCCTCCATGTTCTCCTCTTGAATCTTCTGCTTTCTCCTTCTCTCCTGCCTTACCAAAACTTTGTCCCCACCCCACTCTCTACTCTCCAATCATGTATCTCTTTGACATCAACCTACAAGAGACTAAGGGATTTAAGCATTCTGCTACTACTGTCTACCAGTAGAATTATCACCATATAGTGATAATTCATAGTGTTACCTTTAAAATACTCAAAATTCCTGAAACATCCTTTGAGACTTCCACTGTTACAAGAAACTGCTTTTAGTAAAATGGTGGTAGTATTTGAATGCCCACGTTTGCTGCATATGCTGGCTTCTTATTCACCACGACATTTGAATTATAAAATTAATTTTCCTAATACCATTTGACAACAGTGTGACTAGGTGAGTATGTATTTGTTAGAATGATCAGTGTAAAGGCAGGGCTGGCAGGGGGTACAAGGGTGAGGAATCTAAGCTTGCCTGTAGTGAAGGGTGGGTGTGGGGCTGTGATCTTTCTAGAAAGTTAAGTATATGTTTTGGAGTCACTGAGCTGAGAACCATGAGGAACATTACCTACCATAAGTCAGTAATTAGCCTGTGGAGGTCAGGTGCCTCCCAAAGCCACACCTTTGGCTGTTGGTACAACTGATTCTTCCATTGTCCTTCCTAGCAGGGCCCTGGTTTTTGTTTTGTTTTGTTTCCAGTGTCCTTGTAAAATCGGAGCAACCTGCACCAGGTATAGAATTATTGCTGGAAATGTTGGGACCAAGGCCATCATTGCTGTGGTTGCTTCTGTAGGCTTAGGAAGGTGCATATGGAGGTCAAGGAAGCAGAGGCAGCTAAGCCTTCTTCAGAAAGGTCTTCTCCCTCCCCTTCCCTTTGCCCCTTTCTCCTTCTCTGATTTGTTCCCTTCCCTCCTTCCTTTTCTTTTGATAAAACCATAAAGATATAATTTGTTGCTGGACCTAAGTGTGGTGGCATGCCTGTTACCCCAATACTGAGGAGGCTAAGGCAGAAAGTTTACTAGTTTGAGGCTAGCCTTAGCTACATAGCTAACCTCTGTCTCAGAAAAGAAAATAGAGATTGAGAGATATTAATTTACACATATAAGATAAAACTAAACACATCCTCTAGGTGTCTGTTTATTACATTTTTACATGTTAAATCTGTTGAGGTGGGCACAGTAGCTTCTCTTGTAATCAGCAGTCTGCATGTGGAGGCAGGAGGATCACCATAAGTTCAAGGGCAATTGGCTCTATATAATGAATCCTAGGCCAATCTGGCTATAGAATGAGACCTTGTCTCAAAAAGCAAAGATAAAAAGAAAATGAAAAGAGTATGTTGGGTATAGGTATAGGTCTCTAGAGTGCTTGCTAGTATTCATAAGTCCCTGGGTTCTGTCCCTGGCATCTACTTCCTAACACACAAAAATCTCAAATGTTTCTATAGCTTTCTCAGATTAAATACTTCAGGAAATGTTACTATTGCTCCAAAGGCGGGGGGGAGGGGGGCTGGTTTCATAATAGACTACAACATTTTTATGAAATGTCATTGTGTACAAAAATAAAATTTTAATTACTTTTTAAATGTATGTATATGCATGTTCACATATATGTAGGTGTACATGTCTAGGTGCAAGTCTGAAGCTGACATCAGGCATCTTCCTTGATTGCCGTCTATTTTATTTATTGGGGCAGGATCTCTTCACTGAACCTGGATCTCACAAATTCCAACAATGTAGCTGTCCACCTTGCCCTCGGGATCCCAGCTCTGCCTCCCAAAAGCTGGGATTACAAGAGGCCACCATGTCTTTGTGGCTTTATATGGGTTCTGGGGATGCAAATCCCAGTCCTTGTGCTTGCACAATGGGACTCAATCCCCCGGACCATCTCCTCAGACCCTTCATGGATTTTGCAGGGGCAGGTTTTCACCATGTAGCCCACAATGGTCTGAAATATGTGATCCTCCTGCCTCAGCCCCCTAAGGCAATGAATAAGGTTGCACCACCACACTCAGCTGCAAAAAAAAAAAAAAAAAAAAAAAAAAAGAATTTTATGGAAAGTCAGAAGCAAGGGCTTTACCCAGAAAGTGTGTAGGGATTGCATCTTAAATCAGTTCAGTTAGGTAATCTTGTATCCATGGAGACGCTGACAAGTGAGAATGCCTGGTGGGTGTGTTCCCTCTGCAAAGTTACCATCTTCCTTATGTACTTCATGGGATGCATTTCTTCTAGCCAGGTGCTTCAAGTAACACTGTGATTCACCTACAAGGTCTCCAGCCTAGAAGCAGTGCACCAGACCCTTGATTTTAGACAACCCACAGAGAGCCCAGGATCGTGCCTCCTGCGGGCAAAGAAAGCAGCTCTCTTCTGTGCTTCTGGCCTTATTCTCGTATGTGGGCATGAAGCGTGCACAAGTGATGTTGTGATGTGGTTGCACAGCAGGACGGGTGGTTCTCCTCTGGTCAGAACAGGGACCGGTTTCATAATAGACTACAAGTCAGTGGAGTCATGAAGCACCTTAATCACGAGCAAACAGCAGTCCGAGAGCACCAGTTAGAAATAAGATTGTGTAGTGGGGCTGTAGCTCAGTGGCGGAGCACTTTGCTAACATGCCTGAGGCTCTAGATTCAATTCCTATTGAGTGCGGAAGAGCTCACCAACCCGTTCCCATGGCATCAGTGGGCTCTCTGCTTCATCACAGTTGTGAGGTAAGCACCATCACATGATACCGTTTGTTGCATAGATAGATTTAAAATCACCTTATAATGAATTATTAGAGATAAACTTTTAAGTTTTTTAAAAAATATTTTATGTGTATGCGTGTCTGTGTGAGTATGTATATGCCGTGTGTGTGTGTCTGTGGAGGCCAGAAGAGGACATCAAATCCCCGAGAGCTGGAATAACAGGCAGTTTTGAGCCATCTGACAGGGCTTCTAGGAGCCAAAGGGGAGCGAATGCTTTTAAATGCTGAGCCATCTTGCCAGGCCCAAGAAATGGTGTATTTTAAGTCATCTCTCTGGACTTCAGTGATTTGCTTTTAGAGTAGGGCCATTCCTGATGGGAGTACCTATTATTTTTGTGAAGTATGAAGATATATATATATTGCCTAGAATATGTATGTGTGTAGCCAGTGATTGGGAAGATGCCTATGTTTGCCTGAGTGGTAGATGATGAAGAAGTGGAATCGGCATTTATTCTTATGTATGTGTTCACATTGTCGTGTGTATGAAATAAACCATATCCAAGGAAGTGTTTTCAGGATGTGCAGTGGTTAACAAGCTGCCTCGGTGTCTTATGTGTGCACACTGATGAATACCATATCAAAGCCTCAATAAAAATAAAACTTCACACTATACGGTTTCTGTGTTTTATAAGATGGTGTCACTGAGTAGTCCAGAGTCAGCAGGAACATGTCTGCAGGAGTGTTTCAACACATTGTGCCTAAGAATCCAAAAATAAACACTACCGTCTATTCCTTTTAATCAGAGATAAACTATGGAGATCTTAATGGTTTTTAATAAATACAAAATATGCAGGGTTTAATAGCTTTCAGTAAGTATAAACTACGGTTGTTTTAATAGCTTTATTGGGATCTAATTTCTAGACAATACAATTAATTCACTTAGAATAAAGATATGTGGACTTGCAGATCAGGGGATCCAGTAGTGATCCTTCGACAATGCTACAGACATTACCCTCTCGCCTCAGCTTATACTTCCCTTTCCCACTCCACCCCTTGTATGGTCTGGTGAAGCTGGTCAATGTTAACTGGAGGGAAAGCCAGCAACCCTGGGATTTTCTTCCTCTGTTCCTAGTGGAATTGTGGTCCTTTTAGAGGACTGTGGTAAACCATCAACAGCTATATTTTTAGCTTGTGGCTTTTCCATAGGACCGATTGCCATGTCCCATCAACCTCTGAGCTGCCTGACTGAGAAGGGGGACAGCCCCTGTGAGACCCCAGGAAATGGACCCTCCAATATGGTTCACCCCAGCCTGGACACATTCACCCCTGAGGAGCTGCTGCAGCAAATGAAGGAACTCCTGGTCGAGAACCACCAGCTGAAAGGTGAGCTGGCCGTCTGGACTCTGCACTCAGGAAACACAACCCCTTCTGAAGACTGCTTGTCAGTGAGGTCCTTTCCCAGCCTGTTCCCCTAGAGGGAAAAACAGCTCAGCAAAGACTTTGGGCAGGGCTAAGGGGCTTGTTGTTTACATCTGTTTACAGGTTAGACTAAAATGTTTTCTGTTTAGGAACTAAGAGTATAGATCAGTGACAGCATGCCTAACATCTGCAAGGATCTAGAACGGATCCTTATCACCATATCATACCAAAAATAAAGCACTCCATCTCAGGAAATAGGATAATGACAGTTACCCCTGTTTAAAAGGAAGTAGAGAGGATCTACTATAATGATAGAGTAAAGCATTCTGACCTAGGCATGATGGTGCAGGGCTGAATCCTAGATCTAGAACAAAGGCAGAGTGATTCCAAGTTCAGTGCTACCATGTGCCACATAGCAAGCTCAAGGCCCTCTTAGGCTACATACATAGTGAAACTTTGTTTCAAGGGAGGGGTTATATTCTGGTATCTCAAGCCATGGCTAGTCCTTAAACTTTGTAACCAATGAATGATAAGACCTCCCTCAGTCTCCTAGACTTGCAGTCATTAATAGGTCTTTACATCCCCAGGTCACTTTTTATTCAGGGGATCTTGTTGTTTTGTGACAGTGTCTCCTGTAGACCCGGATGGCCTCCAGCTCATTCTGTCTGTAGCTGAGACTGACTGTACCTCATTTTTCCACCTCTTGTCTCCCAAGTGTTGGGAGTGCAGTCATGAGCCACCATGCCTGGCCTTTCTCATGACCTCTAAGGACTCGCAGCAATGTTCTAGCTTGTCCGTTAGCAAACTCTGCTCACATCACTGTGGTCCTTTTTTCTGCTGACATCCCATCCAAGGCCACTCGAGAATGTTTAGATCCAGAGACCCAGGGTATTGAAATGACCGGAGGGGAGGGCTGATTCATGAGATTCCATCCATTCCCTAGTGGGTGACTCCCTCTCTCTGAACCCCAAACAGAAGCCATGAAGCTAAATAACCAAGCCATGAAAGGGCGATTTGAGGAGCTATCTGCCTGGACGGAGAAGCAGAAGGAAGAACGCCAGTTGTTTGAGATGCAGAGCAAAGAGGCTAAGGAGCACCTCAAGGCCCTGAGCCTTAAAAATGAGAGACTGAATGAAGAGCTCAGAAAACTAAAAGAGAAGGCAGAAAGGCCGTTTGAAGTGAGTACGTGATCCATCGTGGTTTTATGTCCCGAGTATGCACAGTTGCTATAAGACAAACCTTTTTTCCTGGGGGGGGGGGGATAGATGTTGTCTACTCACCCAGAGGAATCCCACAACAGACCCAAGTAAGGATTCCACCAAAGTTCAACTTGGTAAACCAACGAATTTTATTAGGGTTGCTTATAGGAGTATGACCGAAGAGGGGCTACTTACAGGAGCAGAGATGACCTGCAGCTCACGGTACAGCCTGCAGGCAGCTCATTTTATTGGTTTTTTTTTTTTTTTTTTTTTTTTTTTTGAGATTTATTTACTATATATATAATGTTCTGTCTGCATGTGTGCCTGCACACCAGAAGGAGGCACCAGACCTCATTATAGATGGTTGTGAGCCACCATGTGGTTGCTGGGAATTGAACTCAGGACCTCTAGAAGAGCAGCAGCCAATGCTCTTAACCTCTGAGTCATCTCTCCAGCCTGAGTCCTTTGCTTTCCTACAGGAAGGAATGTTTCTATCTTCGAGGAAACTGTTACACAATAGAAGGAGAATCTTCTTAGTCTAGACTGTCAGATCAAAACTTTCAATGGCTCAGGTTAGACTGGTGTTTTACATGGTCTTGGAAGCAGTGTGGTTTTGCTAGAAGCACTGCCTGGATCACATGTAAGCTCTGTTGGGGAAGGATATTTGGAAGGGCGGAGCTGAGGAGATGGCCTGAACGGAGGAGATTGCTTGCCATGCAGTCATGAGGGCCTGCTCTCTAACACCCATGTAAAATCTGGACTTGGAGATGCGCATCTGTAAATTCAGCACTAAGGGCCAAGATAAGCAGTTCCTGAACTTCATTAGCCGGCTAGCCAAATCAATGAGCTCCAGGTTCAATGAGAGAGAACTTGTTTCAAAAGAATAGGATGAACCGTGATCTAGGAAGACACCCAGTGTTGATCTCTTACCTCCATAATATATACCCACGTGTGTGTGCACCTTCACACACGGGCACATACCCACAAACATATAATTATGATGCCATCCCAACACTGTAAAGACTGAGCAGGTGGCTTGAGAGTCCAAAGCCAGTCTGGACTATGTAAAGAGTTCCAGGCCGGGCTGGTAGTGTGAACCATGGCGGGGGTTTAACACAAAGAATGGAGAACGCCAATAGCAGAACAAAGGGGAAGGTAAAAAGTTCTCTTATACGGTCTTTAATGACCAAACAAAAGGATTTGTAAGTTCCCACAGGTTGTTAGGAGAGCCTCGTGACTTAGGAAAAGAAAATTAACCTAATAATGTGAGATTCTAATGTTGTGGCCTTCTATTCCAGGCTTTCAGACACTTGTTGAAAGCTCTGTTTCCTTCCCTTCTACCAAGTATGGTTGTATACGACTTTTTAATTAATTTATGCATTCTTCTCTCATACAATATATCCTGACCCCAGCCTCCACTCCCCCCACTCCTTCCAGCCCTTCTCCCCTTTTCCTCTCCCTTCTCTCCTCCCCCTCCCCCAGATCCACTGCTCCTGCATGACCTCCCGAGGATGTCAACCAAACACAGCAAAACAAGATGCAATGAGACTAAGAACAAACTCCATATCAAGGCTGCACAAGAGAAAGCAAAAGAGTCAGAGATACCCCCACTCCCATTGTTAGGAGTCTCACCAAAAAACAAACAAAAAGCAAGCTAAGCAACCACAGCATGTAGACAGAGGACCTAGTGCAGACCCATGCAGGTTCTGAGCCCCTATGAGCCCTGCTTAGTTGATTTTGTGGGTTGTATTCTCCTGGTGTCCTTGACCCCTTTGGCTCTTATAATCCTTCCTCCTCCCCCTCTACTGTGGGGTGCTCTGAGCTCTGCCTAATGTTTGTCTATGGATCTCTGAAACATCTCTCTGATGACAACTGGGTTAGGCAGCAATCTATGAGTATAACAGAATACCATTAGGAATAGTCATTGATTTTTTTTTTTTTTTTTTTTTTTTGGCCAGTTGTATTTGTCTTTACCCTAAGTTTCTGCCTAGGAGAGTAGCTGAGCCTTTATAGCAAACATTCAGTTGCCCATGGAGATTAAGAAACCAGATGGACTAGTAGAGTCCCAGGCCTGGATTAAACCTTGGCTCTGAGGTTTCCTGGTTTGGTTCAGTTCTAACTGGTTACTCTTTGTCCCTCCTTAATTGAAGGAAGATGAGGATTGAATGAATTAATTTATGTGGAGCACCTAAATCAGCATTTGCCTTGGATCACTGTATCCATCCTTAACTGGGAATAGTGCATGTATCCTGAGCTTTTTGGAGCTTACTGGTGTGTGTGTGTGTGTGTGTGTGTGTGTGTGTGTGTGTGTGTGTACTATAATAGTTGATGTGTTTAGGCATACTTAGTTGGGGCAGAAGACTTACGAGATAGTAGACATGTGTACTATAATAGTTGATGTGTTTAGGCATACTTAGTTGGGGCAGAAGAATTACGAGATAGTAGACAAGGAAATTACGAAACTGAGCCTAACTTATAAGGACATTTTGTTGGTATTTTTTCTTATCAGTGATTGGGTTAATCTTAGATGCAAGTTGCTCTGCTCCCTTTCTTCTTCCCTTCCCAGCCCCTCTCTTCCCCACAACCTTACTGTGTAACCCAGGCTGGCCTCACATTTGCCTGAGCTTTTGCAGAAGCTGTTGAATCTTACTCTTAGATCAGAACCCTCCACTGTTCAGACTGCAGGGTGTTTTATGTGATCTGAGAAGTGGTTTTTGGCTGAAAAGACTGATTGCAATTCTAAGGATCATGTATAATCTCTGTGGAGGGGAAAGAAATGTGTAAGGCTTTAGCTGTATTAACCCTGCCTACAGCCATCCAATTTGGGGTTTTGGTTTTAGTTTTATTTGTTGGTTTGTTTTTTTTTTAAGACAAGGGTTCTCTGCATGGCCCAGGGTGTCCCAGATTTTTCTTTGTAGATTAGGATGACCTTGAACTCAAAGATCACCTGCCTCTGCATCCTAAGTGATAGGATTAAAAGTGTGCACCACCGTGCCTGGATGGTAGGGTGCTTTGTTGCTTTTTAAGTTTACCTAACAATCCATTCTAGGACAGTGTAATGAACTGATACATATCTGATCTCAGGACTCAAAAGACCGAGGCAGGGGGACTGCCACAAGTTGGAGTCCAGCCTGGGCTACATAATGATTTCCAGGCCAACCTGGGGTACATTGCAAGGTTCTGTCTTAAATAAACAAACAATAAAAATAAAACAAAAGCCAGGTGTGGCAATGTGAGCTTGTAACCCACACTGGATAAAGACGGGTATAGAAGGGGCTCCCTGGCTAATCAGTCTAGCTGAAATTGTGAGGGCCAGGTTCAGTAGAACAGTGTCTCAAAATAATAAGCTACAAATAAAAATAAGATGAGGAAGATATCCTGACACTGCTCTGACCTGGACTTTCACAGGCAATTGAACCTGCACATGTGTATGGATACACCATACACAAACACAAAAACAATAAATTTATGCTAGGGCTGGGGAATAGCTTGGGGTAGAGCACTTGCCTAGCATGCACAAGATCCTGAGTCCAACCCCTAGTACTGCACCAACAGCAACAAAGGCTGTAAGACTTCTGCAAAATATACTTAAAGAGGCGAAGAGTGAAGACTCCAGATAAGGCAAAGTCTTCGGAGTTCCCTGCCAAGTGCACTTCCTGGTTCAGGCTAAGAAGGACTCCACTCTGTACTCTAATTTTGCCCTTTTGCTTTGTTTTTCAAGACAGGGTTTCTCTGCATAGCCTTGGCTGTCCTTGGACTTGCTCTATAGACTAGGTTGACCTTGAACTCAGATTCCTGCCTATCTCTCCCTCCCAAGTGCTAGGATTAAAAGCTTGCACTGCTAGGCTGGTTTAAACAAGTTTACGTTTGTTTCCTTCTTGAGCCATTGCTGAATGCTATCACGTGGGACTCTGACCATTCCCTGCAGCCTGACTCCATGTTCTCTGGAAATTTGCTGGTTCCCCAGCAAGAACTAGTTCACAAAAGAGACTAACCCAGTGGTGTCACGGACTGTCAGGCTCACTTCTAATATTTTGTGGACCGCATGGTCTATGGTCAGAGAAAGCACACAGAAATGGAAAGACTAAAACTCAGTTCACCAATGGTGAGTACAAGTTTGGATTCACATATTTAAGTGACTTACTTAGAGAATCTATAGATGGTGTTTAACCGTGGTATTCATTCCCAACGAGAATAAGACTTCTCTTTAAAATTTTGTCTGAAATTTAAGTGAGTGTGAGCCAGATATGCTTCTTGTTATTCCAGGACTCAAGACTCAGGCTAAGGCGGGAGGATCATGAAGTCAAGTATAGCCCAGGCTGCTGCCTAAGTTCTTGGCCAGCCTGGGTTACATAGAAAGAGAGTAACTCAGAAAACAAATGTCTGTATATGTGTGTGTGAGAAGGGGGGTAATGCATGCACAGGTTCTTGTTTCTCCTGGGTATTTGTACTTGAGTTTGAAAGGGGAAGTAAAACAGCGTGTACTGTGCATTGAGGTATAGAGGTTTCCTGGGGAGAGAATCACATTTTTCTTTTGACCCAAGAAGACTGAGGCCAGTACTTTAGAGAGTCTGCTAGGATCACACCCCTGGTGGTCAGGGAACACAGACAGGTCTGTTCGCCCTATGCCCCAGGAAAAACGCACCCTGCCTGAACAGTCTTGTCCCCCGTTGTTGCTGTCCTGCAGTCATTACAAGGGGCTGAAGTCAACACACGTGTTTATACTTCGCGGTGTGCGGTACCACTTAATGTGCACCATTGATCTTGGATAGGTTGAGATTTAATTTACTCTTTGAGTCTTTTTGTCTCCCCCCCCCCCCCACCCAGATTTACCTTTATCAATCTTACAACACCAGCAAGGGTAGAGCAGCCAGCCGCTGGTGTCCTGGGATGGCCGCAGACCTTTCCTTATCTTGCCACCACTGAGCCACATGGCGTTCTGGGTGCTCTGACTTCTGGCTGCACATAATGACTGTGGGGGACATGGAGAAATGTGGGTGTGTACGTTGAATACATTTGAGACAAGCTAACACTGGGATGTGTCACTAGCCCCCAAATTCTCATTTTTATGTAGTATATCAGAATATGTTGTTAAATAACAAGGAGAACCTTCTACTTAGAACACAGGGAACAAAGATGTTAGAAAATTGCCTTTTCTAAAAATAGGTGTGGGGCTGGAGGAGCTGCTTAGGACCTGAGTTTAATCTCCAGAACATACATGAAAAGGCTATGCATGGTGATGTATATATATAATCCCAGTCCTGGGGTGCAAAGATGAGCTGGCTAGGCTCACTGGTCTAGCCAGCTTAGCCTACTCGGCAAGTCCTCAGCCAATAGTAGATCCTGTTTCTAAAAAAATCGAAAGAAAGAAAAAAAAAAAAAACAGAAAAGGTGAACTAGGTGGGTGGTACCTAAAGGACACCCAAGGTTTTCCTCTACCTTTGCACATGGCACACACACACATGCACGCACAAAACAGACAAAAATAAAAGCTGGGCCTAGTGGTACATGTACACAATACCAGCACTTGGGAGGTAGAGGTAGGAGATTCCAAAGTTCTGAGTTCAAGGTCAACTTGAGCTACATGATATTCTGCTTTGAGAGAGAGAGAGAGAGAGAGAGAGAGAGAGAGAGAGAGAGAGAGAGAGAGAGAGAGAGAGAGAGAGAGAGAGAGAGAGAGAGAGAGAGAGAGAAACACATGAGAACAACGCTCTGATGGGGATGCTTGGCCATCAAGTTTACTAGCCAGACCTTTGGTTTGATTTGCATAATTGCCTCATTCCTGGTCTTCCCAGGACCTGGAAGGTAGCTGCAGGTCTCCCAGAGCCGACTTGGAGCAGGAAGTGGAGCAGCTGAGGATCCAGGTGATGCGCCTTCAGGCTGAAAAGGCGGACCTACTGGGTATCGTCTCAGAACTGCAGCTCAAACTCAACTCCAGTGGCTCCTCTGAAGACTCCTTCGTGGAGATCAGGATGACCGTAAGAAAACTGTGGCTCTTCTTACAGGAAGCAAAGGTCTAAGTCCCCTCTAGACGTATGAAACACCTGAATGTGTTGCCAATGCAGCGGATCCCAGCAGCGAGATTCCAGTATAACAGAAATAAATTAGCTCCCATTTTTTAAGTATAGCATGCTTAACAAGGTTTGTCTCAACTGAAAAAACATACCACTCAGCTTTTTGATAAAAGATTAAGTCTCCACCCTAACTAAACATGTGCTCCCAAGTTGGACTGACTGCTCTGAAAACAAACAAAATGTTCCAAACAGAAGCCGTAAGCATAAACTCTGTCTTTGGGGGGGAGGGAGACAAAGTTGTGTAGAAGTGTGAGCAGATATTTGGATGGCTTTTAAAGAGCTTGAATTATGTTTACGCACGTGAGCGCCTGGCAGGGCCTGGTCTCCTACGATGTGGGTCTAGGGGGTTGAACTCAGGTCATCAGCCTTGGTGACAAATGTCTTTACTCTGAGCCACCTCACCAGCCCTGAGACTGCATTTAACTGTGTTTAATAGACTCTTTCCAGAGTCTAGTGAGGAAGCATGGTAATAAACAGTAAGGGGGGAGGGGGGCACCCTCTCGGAGGCAAAAGGGGCAGTGGCGGGGGGGGGGGCGACACCTGGAACATAAATAAAATAATTTAAAAACTAAGAGAGACTGAAAGGATGGCTCAGGAAGGTGTTTGCCACTGACTTCCCAGGGTTGTCACCTGCCTTGCACCTGAGCCATGGCACAAGCACACACCCCCACCCCACCCGGCACACTCCCACACACATACAAATCGTAATAATAAACACCATCTCAGTGATTTAAAGGACTGACTGTGTAGCTGAACTGGTGAGAGTGCTTGCTTGCAAATTAGAGTAGGAAGCAGGCTTGGAAGCCTGGGGGGGGTGGGGGGGGCACGTGAAACAATTACCAGGATTTAATGTCAGCGTGGCTGAGCCAAACAGTGAGAAGTAAGACTAATGGAGATGAAGTGGCTGTTAAGTGTGGCCAAGCCAGTTGCCACTGTCATAAAGTAAATAGTTCGGCAGAGAGAACAACTCTGGAGGTAGACTGAGGAGATCTGCTCTTTACCCCCCTGCCAGAAGCCATGGTTTAGCTTCTGAGAAGAGAATTTGAAGCCAGAGGTGTCAAACTGATGTTCTGTGAATTGGCCAGCTGAGGCAGTAGGTACCCCACCCCTGAGCTCCCCCAGGGACCCCTTTGGATGGGTCCCATAACAAAGGAAAGCAGGTGAGTAGGCTTGGGAGGACCTCTCCTGTGCTGCTAAGAGACATCTGAAGTGAGGGTGAAACCACACCAGGACAAAGTCCTTCAGTAGAAGTGTCATTTCCACTTTGTCAAAGTTCATTATCTGATGGAGGGAGAGATTAAAGAGAGAAGTGTACTTTGTAGATAAAGCCAGTGGTGAGTTGCTTCATTAGCTTATTGAAATGGAGCCAGCCCACAGATCCTGTCAGTCTTAGGGACTTTGGTTCCCTAACAGGCCGCTGGTGCAGGCAGACGTGTAATGGCCGCCCACTTGGCAAAGGCATGGCCTTGTCAGCCAAATCTGTGTTTGTGGGGTTGGCTCGAGTGTATTCCAGTGCAGGAGACTGACCTTCATGCCTTAGCTTAGATATTTATAATCTTGCCAGGGAGTGCAGGCCCTGGGGAGAGTGTTTTCTGTTTCATTTGAGTGTCCCAATTTAGATCCTATCTCAAAGAAAGGCTGACTGAATATTATCCTTGAATGGAAACTTTTGTCTTTCTTTTGAAAGGGTCTCTGGCTTGCAGATATGTGGTGCTCAGTTGCTTTCTTCTCTGCTTTCACAGGAAGGAGAGACTGAAGGGACGATGAAGGAGACAAAGAGCAGCCCTAGACCCACAAGAACAGACTCCGTCAGCATGTAGGTGCTGGGACTCCAGTGCCTTGTCACTTTGAGCCTGTCACTGAGGGTCAGACATGATGAAGAAAGGTTACTTTGCTTTTTGAGGCAGGGTTTTGCTCTGTGATCCAGGTTTGATCTGAACCTGCAACTACCCTCTGCCTTAGCTTCCCAAGTGCTAACATCCATTTTCAATGGTATTTAATGTCGCAACTCAAACTGGCAGAGAGAATGGAAACAAAGTCCAGTGCCTCTTAAAGGCTGACAAATGCTGACCTCTCTGTTATAGAGGTGTTCCTCTGTTAGACGTGTAAGCACATTCACCCTCAGTCAAAAAGGTGTGTTCCTAGTCAGCAGTCCTGTGCTTGATCAATTGTCAGAGCTGCTTGAACAAAACAGGCTGCCTGGTTCCTAAAGTGTGACACACCCTTTTGCATTTTCCTGTTCTGATTATCGGCCACAGTAACAGATGCTGGTGCTTTTCTGAGGCCGTGGCTATGAAAGCTGTCAATATGTATGTGTATAATATGTATGATGGAGCGGGAACATGCCACAGTATACACGGAGGCCACAGGACAGTAGCAGCAGTCCTCAACCCGTGATTTACAACCCCTTTGGCAAATAGCAAAGTATGACTAGGAAGTAGCAATGGAAGTGATTTTATGGTTGGGTTACCACAGCATGAGGAACTGTAAAGAGTCTCAGCAGTAGGTGGAGAAGCACAGGTTTATGGTCATTTATTTTCTGTACTGTGTGGGTTCTGAGGATCAAACTCAGGCCATCAGGATTGGTGGCAAGCGCCTTTACCCACTGAGCCATCTCTTCTCAAAAGTGCCCAGGTTCTTACCTTTGGAATCTCAAGTCTGCCTGTCCCAAGCAGATTCTAGGAAGCAATAGGTAATGGAAGGGCCTTGAGCAGAGGCAGTAGAACTAGGTCCTGAACTTCTTGGTTCTTGAAGGTGGCATTACCCAGAGCTGGTGGTTTGCCCCATCCTATGTGTGCAGGCAACATCGGTCCATTTGCCTGTCAGCTTGCGCTGAATTTCTCTTACGTCACAGACCTTTAAAGCCATTTTATATATTTGATAAATATGCATGGGGAATGACACAGAAGAAGTAAATCAACATTTTTTTAGGCCTGTCCCTATGTTCTCCTGTCAGGAAGAATGTAAATAAGACAATAATCTTTTACCGAAAAGAGTAATTAGTATAAGAGAATATTATTCCTGTTTTTAGTATTTTTTTTCTTTTGGTTTAGAAGTCAACTTTCCCCAAATTGCTGCTTTTAATATTAAGACTTTGCCGGGAGCAGAGGAAAGAAAAACTGTATTTGGAAATTTTTAAGCCACTTCTGGTTGACTTATTTTCATATGCAGAGACCATGTCCCCTTTCAAGCCAATAGCTCTTAACCTTTATGAGGCTGCTAAGGTCTGAGGTTGGTTTCTAGGCTCGGGGCTCCGGCGCTGGAGTCTAATCCTGGCGTTCAGATATATGTGAGCCTAGCATAGCCTGAGAGACTAGCTGCCGTTCTTGGCGTCTTCCTCATCACTCCGAACATTCCGTTACTGGGCAATGCTCACAGTTGCGTGTTTGTCGTGAATGTGCTTCTTGATAAGATTCAGAAACATAGAAAAGCACTTGCCGGTAGTTTCTACGTATCTCTGCTTCATGGGAAAACCAAAGCCAGAGAAGTTTTGGTTCCCTTGCCTCACAAAGGTGATAGTATCTAAGAGGCTGGAGTGGGTAGTGTCCTGAATGGACCTGAATAGTCAACCCAAAGTCATCTCTGAAGCTGATCCCTGGAGATGCTGAGCTGTCCCTGTGGATTCTGTGGCTTTGTGGACACAGTATATCTTTGAAGTGGGTGCTTACATTAAGAGGTTAGCTTCTCTGAAGCATTGTTAGTCCCCACAGCCTTCCCAGCATGCGTACAAGGATTAAGTCAGCCATGCTTGGCGGGGTCAAGGGTCCCATACTGAGTGTGCCATGGTGTCTTTTTAGGAGCAGATGTACAGAGGATGCCAGGACGTGTGTGGAGTTTGAAGAACTGACTGTGAGCCAACTCCTGCTTTGCCTAAGAGAAGGAAACCAAAAGGTGGAGAGACTTGAAATTGAGCTCAGAGAAGCCAGAGAAAGGTATGGCCAATTAACGTGCAAAATGAAAGGCTTTGGTAGATAAAGTAAGGTGCCATGGGAGGCAATGCACGGGGCTGTGTGCCCACTGCACAATACAGTCTTAGGACATTCTCCCCACACGTGGGCCAGTGCCCCTCGGCATTCACTACCCAGTTCTCCCAGTGTCTTGGAGATCGCTGCATCTTGCACAGTCATATATGGACTCAGACAGTCTGGTCTTCTGGGATGAACTTTTTTTTCACCCTCTTTATCCACAATGTTCTGTTTGCCAGCACTCTGTCCTTAAGGCAGGTGAGTGACAAAGAAGACTTGTATACTCAGCAGCTTGCCACTTATATATTTCTAATCTTTCTTTCTGCTTTCAAACAAAACAAAACAAACACGGCTTTCTCCTGGATACCAAAGGTGTATAGTTCTTTAGAGTATTGTTACTGGGTCAGGCCTGCCTCTGAAGAAGGAAGGTGCACGCCCCACCTTGAGTACCCTGGAAAGGTTCCTTGTTCGAAGACATTGAACTTCTTGCGAGTCAGCTGACCCAGTGTTTAACAGGATAAGCTAGTAAGTAGTTGTGGATACTCCTGTTCTCTGCATGGGTACCAGGATAGCGGCTGCTTCTCAGACAATGCAGGGCTAAAGCTCAGAAGCATCAGAGACACATGGTCAGCAGCCTGATTGGCACACACACATTGCAAGATGCTGTATCTTCCTGAAATAACTGAGCCAGTCTTCAGCCTTTCTCCCTAATCACTGGGAATAGGAATATAGATGTTGTAAATTTAATCTTTCTGAAAAGAAAATTGGGTGATATATGGGAGAGAGGAGTGGATGTATGTGTGCCTTTCTGTCTTGGCATGTGTGTAGCGTTCATGTTTCACCTAATTTATTGGGTTTTCTCAGGGTTTGTCCATCATTTGGGGGTTTGGGTATTATTTATTTGTTATTTTGTGGTTCTATTGTTTGGGTTTTTTAAGACAGGCTCTTGCTGTGTGGTCCTGACTGGCCTGGAACATGCTGTGGTAAACCATGCCGATCTCACAGACACCCCCCTCTGCCTCTGACCCCTGCGGGCTGAGATTAAAAGTGTGTGCACAGCCTCAACCGATTGAATTTATATTTTCTAAATAAGCCAGTAAGGAGAAGAGGCTGTATATGAAATGCAGCCCTTGTTTTGTTTTGTTTTATAAATCAAAAAATAACAAGAGAAAGATGACCCAAAGTGAACATTTGCCCAAGAAAATTAAGATAACTTGTAATTCACATATAGGTCAAAACCTGTGCCAAATGTAAACCGTCGTACAGTGTCAATAAACCCACCCTCCTGAGAGTACCATCTGGTGCCTCGCCCATGTATTCAGCCTAGCCAAAGGGGCAGTACCCGCATACCAATTAGGGTTGACAGTTTGTAACAGAAAAATGATAAACAAAAATGACTACAGACCTCCTGTGGAGAGCACTGTTTGGCAGGAGCCTGTGGGAAGCAGTGCTTTGAGCGGCCCTTCCACACCCATTTCCGGCTTCTTAGTCATGTCCAGTCCATCTGCTTGCTTCTTTCCACTTCCATGGATAAGGGTTGAACTGTTATTAACTTTTTGAAGATTTTAATTGTGATCGATTGACCTCTAGGTATGAATGAGGAAGACTGAACTGTCTTGCACAACCATCAGCCGCCCAGTACATGCATTTCTAGAACTTTCTCTACCTCTTGTTCCTAGCTGAAATCGATAATTTTTGAGCTTGCTTCTTGTAAACTACAGAAATGGTTTCCACCTATAGTTCTGGGTTGTTTATTTTATCCCAGCCTTTTGTCAGGAACCCACTCCTGAGATAACTTTGAAGTCAGTGCTGAGATAGTGCCATGGCAACCAAGTGTCAACATGGAGGGCAGGAGAGATGCTCAACAGTCAAGAGCATAGACTGCTCTTCTGGAAGACCTAAGTTCAGTCCCCAGAACCGACACTGAGTGACTCACAACTGCCTGTAACTCCAGTTCCAGAGATCTGCTGCTCTCTCCTGACACCTGCATTCACAGACACACACACACAGAGAGAGAGAGAGTGTGTGTGAGTGTTAAAAGTGAAGTTACCTTACCCTCAAAAATAGCACTGTGGGTCTTGAAAGGGATGTTTAGTTGTAGCTCCAAGTTTTCCCAGGGAGGCAATCTCTCAATTACATGCAATACACCATGACTCAGATTGTTCTTAAAGAATCTTGGTTCCACTACATTGTAGTCATTTCTAAGTCTCTTAGACAGCATCCTATGAAATTCCTCAGCTCTCCTCTGTTCGATCCCAGTTCCTTAATCCAATGCCTTTCTTACTCTTTCTCCCCTTAATAAGTACACTGTATCTCTACTGACTTACTGAGGAAGACTGGGAGAGGAGATTGTTTTGTAAAATCTGCTTATCCAGAAATCTTTCCCCTTTATACTCAGTGAACAGTTTGGCTCAGTGGAGACCTCTTGGCTGGCTGTTTTCCTAGTGACCTTTGAAAGCTTTGCTTCCTTGTGTTTGGCTTCTGGTTTTACTGCTGAGAAATGTATTGCCCTTCTCATTCTGATTCTTTTCATATGGAATTTTATGGTGCTGTTTTTCCTCACCCCTGCAAGTTTATTGTTTGTCCTACAAAGTCTGGAATTTTTCACATTTGTGTTGAAGCTGTTTTTCATTCATTTGTTCTAGATATGACTGAACCCTCTCATTCTCCAAACTCCTGGTCTTCTAACCTTAGAAAACAATTTCAGATTAATGTAGGGATGGATTACCTCTTAACTTTGTCCTTAATCATTTTTCTGGAACCTGCTATCATATTATTTTAGATAGACCAAGTCATGTGATTTTTCTTTTCTTTCTTTTGTTTTTGTTTATTTGCTTGCTTGGTTTGGTTTTTGTTCTGTTTTTCAAAACAGGGTTTCTCCGTGTAGCCCTGGCTATCCTAGAACTCACTGTAATTAGACTGACCTCAGACTCAGAGAGATCTGCCACTGCTCCTGAGTTCTGAATTCTGGAATTAAAGGTGTGCATAGCCATAGCCAATGGTTTGTTTGTTTGTTTGTTTGCTTGCTTGCTTTTTAAATATTTGTTTATTTATGTATTTATTAATTATGAGTACACTGTAGCTGTCTTCAGACACCAGAAGAGGGCATCAGATCTCATTACAGATGGTTGTGAGCCACCATGTGGTTGCTGGGAATTGAACTCAGGACCTCTGGAAGAGCAGTCGGTGCTCTTAACCACTGAGCAATCTCTCCAGCCCCCAGTGTTTTACTTAGCCTGTGTTCCTTTGTGCCCTCTGTGTTCTCTTACTTTCTTTCAGCTGACCAATGCCCATCTTTTTATGGTGGCTTAATGTTTATATTTTAATGATTGCAAATAACTCCTTGGGTCTCTAGGAATGTTAGTGATAATCTCTTCTCTACACTGATCTGTTTTCAGTGCAGAATATGTTTTATCCCAAAATTTCCCTCAAATGTTCCTCAAACGTCCCATGACCTTGGTTGGTGGAGTTTAGGCATGAGGCGAGTCATGAGCTACTTGAAGCTTTGGAAGCAGCTGTAGGAAGACTCCATTGGGCAGTTCTTTGGCAAGGCTTTGTCCAAAACTTTAAATGTTTTCCTTTTTCCTAGCCCAGTTCTACAGAAAGATGCCTCCTGTCTCTTGCTTTAGTTAGCAAGGAGAAAGGGGGCAGGGGGAGAGCTTCATCCTCTAATACAAATTCCTATAAGTAGAAAGCACAATCCCTCAAGTGCTGAACGTCCCTGTATCCTAAGCCCCTTGTTTTATGATTTTCTAGGTCTTTATCCCCCATCCTGAGGGTATACATGGTATCCCCAGTGCCCAGGCCATAAAGGGTTTCAACAGTGTGACTTATTGGCCCTCCCTACTCTTGGTTTAGGGTCTGGCTTTCTTAGCACACTAAGGCTGCCCTATTCGTTCACTGCTGCTGCTGGCTCTTTGCTCATGCAGGCATGTGGCTGTTTGAAAGTCGTATTTGTAGGATTTGCAGTGGGAGAAAAAATACATGCATACATGAAACCTATGTGCATATATTTATGTACTGGAGATTGAGGGCAGGAATGCAAGCATGCTAGTCAGGGAGTCTACCACTGATCCACATCTCCAGCTCTAGTTTTGCTCTATATTTTGATACAGGGTCACATGAAGTTGCCGAGGATGACCTTGAACAACTGCTAGATCTCCCAGGCAGCCTTTAAACTTGTGACTCTCTTGCCTCGGGTTCCCAACTAGCTGAGATTTCAGACCTGCACCACTCTGCCCAGCCAGTCCCCCACCTTTAACCACAGTCCCTCTGCTTCGTCTGTATTGAGATATCTGTGTTCTGTATGAACTCATCTTAAGTCATAGCAGTTCTAGTCAGCATCAGGATAATAACAAGATGACTGCTAATAAGACAGAAAGAGACACTGAAATCCCCGTCTTCCCCAGGCTCTGACAGCGTGCATTCCAGTGCTGCTGCAGCTGCTTGTCCTGTGTACCTAAATAGAAAGTCAAACTTCTCTACAGTCTTATGTCATTGGCTGTTGGGTTTTTTTTTCTTTCAGAATTTCAGATTTTGAAAAGAAAGCAAATGACCATTCTGTGATTGAGGCCCAGACAGAGGGGAGCACAAAAGAAGAAGAGGAGGACAAAGACCCAGAGAGTGTGGGTACAGCATGTCACGTCTCTGTCATGCCCCTGTCACACCCCTGTTGGTGATGTGGCTGCTGGGTTCAAGTCTTATGATGCTATTTACCTTAGAAATGGAAATTTGTTACTGAATACTTTCTACTTCTCTTTCATTTCCTTATCCTGGATTCAAAGTGCATATCAGTAAGATATATCCTGTCCATACTCCATAAGACACTCTCATATCTTCTTGACTGTTGTCGTCTCCTAAATCCTCAAGTACACCACCAGAAAAAGACATTTTGACTATGTTATGATGAGGTGTTCTTTGTGGACATGGCTCTGAAACTTTTAGAATGGGAAGATCTCGGCTCTTCTCAGCACTGGTAGGAACACGGGAGTTGGCATTATTTAAAAAAAAAAAAAAAAAATGTTCCTGAATAACTTAAAGATATACCTGTGAGCCTTCAGAGTTTTAAAGCCAGGAAGTTACAGAGCCCACAGTAGTCTGTGAGAGAGAGAGAGAGAGAGAGACATAAAATGATTCTTTTGTTCATGTATTCATCAGTGCCCCCTCACACACAGACCCCACTATTGGCTATGTCCTTCCTTTTTCTTTCATCTCTCTTTTATTTTTTAATTTTTTAAATTTTGAGACTGTATCTTATCACACAGCCTAGGCTGAGCTCAGACTTACTATGTTTTCCCAGGAGAGGGACTCTTGATGTTCCTGCCTTTGGTATGCTAGGATCCTATGCACCAGCTTCTCTGGCTCTGAGTCCCTACCTTAAGACAACGGAGAACACTGTGAAGACTGGTACAATAGCCCATACCCCTAATTCCAGGGCCTGATAGGCTGAGGCAGGTGGATTTCGGATTTAAGGACAGCTTATGTGACACAGCAAGTTCCAGATCAGCCTGACTACAGAAGCAAAAGGAATGGGTGGGGGAGGTACAGAGAGAACAGGGCGCTTAGATGAAGAGCGCTCTGCCAGAACAGCACTCCATTAACTGAAATGGACCAACAGCTAATGGGAAAGTATTGACTTTTTAAGCTCTTATGCAAATTGACAACAGGCAGGCTTCCAGGAAAGGCCGGATATCAGAAATAACTGCATAAACTAGAAGCAGACCTTGGCAAGGTAGTATACCCTCTGAGTCTTTCCTCACCTAAGTAAGGTTGCACTTTGACCTGGTGACCTATGATTCCGGAAGCATGCAGAGGTTCAGGGTTAGCAGTATGAGTGTTAGCTGGATGTTAGAGATCCACACAGTCTTCTCGCACAAGGTTCATCTCCTCTCTGACGACCCGTCTCTCATGAATGTCCAACATTGTCTCTGACAGGTGGGAATCGAACTGGAAACATTGAACGTTCAAGTGACCTCTCTGTTTAAGGAGCTTCAAGAGGCACACACAAAACTCAGTGAGGCTGAGCTGATGAAGAAGAGACTTCAGGAAAAGTAATCATTCGTTCATTTTATTGCATGATTTATGAAGTGTGTTACTGTATCAAAACAGCTTTGTATTGCTGACTAAAACAAAAGCAGGTCCTGATATATGCTTCAGGAAAAGGGGTTTGGTGTATATTCCTGAAGCCATTGTTGTCACATGGGTCATGAGGGCACAAGAGGGCTTAGATTGGGCTGTGAAGAGCACCGGCCTCTGTGACCCTCGTACAGAGCTCCGAGGTGGATAAACAAAACAAGAGTAGGGTGGGACTTACTTGGAAAGGCCCATCCAAATCAACCGTCTCAGTCATTAAAACTGACCTAGAGGTTGACCATCTGGTCCTTGCTTATTTTTCTTGATTGAGGGAACCATCTGAGGCTAAGGATGGAGCTGATGGAGCTGATGTGTTTGAGTGTGGCCTAGTATGTACAAGGTCCTGCTTAACACCAATTCCTGAGACAGGCCCGAGCCAGGAACAGTGGCTCAGTGCTTTAATCTCAGCACCGAGGAGACTGAGGCAGGAAGGCTGATAGCTTGAGGCCTTCCTCAACTAATAATGAACTCAATTATGTCCATTAAAAAAAAAAAAAAAAGGTGGGGATGGGGGCGGGGGGGGGGGTGAGGTGGCTCAGTGCTCTGACACTTGCCACTGAGCTTGATAATCTGAGTTCCTCACTTTCATTCCCAGGATCCACATGATGGGAGGACAGAAGTAATTCCTCCAGTTGTCCTCTGACTTCTTCATATTCACCTACACACAAAACACAAGGAATAAAAATGCTAAGAAGAGTTAACCAGTGCTTAGCAACCCAGTTAATCTAAGTTGACTGCTCAGCTTAGTCACAGTGGGCAAGCAGTTTAGCCCGGGCCCAGCCTCTTCACACTTTGTATGCTGTACATAGAGTATTGCGATGTGAGGGACCTACTCTGCTTGGTTCGAACACCCTGCCCGTAGCTACGATTTGGTTTTATTCCACTCAAGTTGTCTGTCTGCTCTAAAGAGACGCTCAGGGGCTTTCCTTTTCTCTTACTGAATCCTGGTCAGAAATCCAGTCTTTGTGACAGACAGACTAAATTCTGAAGGGTGCACAGGGATTTTGCTCTAAGATGCTCCTTAGTTCACTCCCAGGTTAGGTTAAAGTATCACCATATTTAAAATATACCACCCACCGCAAGGCAGGAAGAAACAAAGCAAAAAAAGCAAATAAGAAGCAAAGAGATCAAAGTATTTTGCCTTCAAAAATCCTATAGCCCCTACCACACTCCATATTTTATGTCCTGTTGATCTGTGCAGAAGCGGGGGGGGGGGGGGGGGGTGACAAACCACTGTCTCTCCTCATGGAACGTTCATCTGTTGCAGGTGTCAGGCGCTGGAAAGGAAGAACTCTGCAACGCCATCCCCATCCGAGCTGAACGAGAAGCAGGAGCTCGTTTACAGTAACAAGAAGTTAGAGCTACAGGTGGAGAGCATGCGCTCTGAAATCAAGATGGAGCAGGTTAAGACAGAGGAGGAGAAGTGAGTGTGCGCACGGGCGTGCCGGTGCACGGGTGCTCGGGCAGGGCGGCAGCTTACCCAGAAGGGGAAGGACAGCTGGCCAAATACAGATCAGAAGGAGGACCCGAGATCATGGCATAAAATCTGTTTTGCCATCTGGAAACTAGATGTGTAGGAGACTCTTCGGGAGATTTAAATTTTTGAGTTGTATTGCAGCAAAAATATGAAAATTGTTTTCATTCTATCTTTTGGAGGAAGGACAGTCTTTTGGAAGATGCCATTTTCTGAGAGTAAGAAAAATGCTGATGTGTGGTGGCTGTAGTTTCGTTTCTGTTACGTGATAAAATATCCTGACAAAGCAACTTGGTGGACGGAGGGTTTCTCTTAGCTTACAGTCCATGGTCCAGCCCCTTACTGGGAGAGAGTAGAGGTGCCCTGGGCTGGAAGCAGCCATTCATATCCCATTCACAGTCAAGAGCAGAGAGAAATGAATGCTGGGCTTGAACTCACAGAGACCCCCCTGCCTCTTACACCCAAGTGCTGGGATAACCTAGAGCCCTAAGCTAGTGACTAACAGGTGTCACCGCCTTCATGTGGCGCGTCATTCTACATGGGTGAAGGCAATCCAGACAGTCCTCACAGGCAGGCCCAGGATGAAAGCAATCTCTCACTTTTCTCAGGTGACTACAGGTCGTGTCAAGCTGAGAGTTAAAAGTTGGTGGGATGAACAAAAAGAAAAAAGAAAAACAGATTTTTCTACTTGCGTTTTCAAAATCTGTTAGGGAGACAAGAGGATGAGTTTCTGTGATATTTCACTCATTATTCCATTTTTAATATCTTATTTTAATAGATCCAGGTTAGCCGCTCTGCAGGCAACTCACAACAAGCTTCTTCAAGAACACAATAAAGCTCTGAAAACAATTGAAGAACTAACCAAACAACAGGTATTTATAGAGAAAAGGGTACTTCCATAGCGTGGGTGGATGGAAACATCAAATATTATATGCACAAAAATCATTGCATGACCCCTCAACTAAGTCAACTTTCAAAAATCGCTTTGCAGTTTATCAGTTGTAAGATAATTATAGCTTTTCATGCTCAGCCTATATATAAGGTGACATCTACCAGGCAGGGCATGGGCTTTTCCTGCTCCCCGAGAGTGTCTGTAGGAGAGCTGAGAGCTGGGGCTCCTTGTCATCAGTGTACAGGGTGACAACTGGCTATGGCCATCTGCTGAGTGAGGTTGTACAAGGGTGCCTTGCCTGCCTGCAGTGAACTTGGAACACTGGATTTACAGCATTTAATTTAGATTAGTAACAATGTTCAACATGGTATAAAATCTACAGACCATGGAGTCTTTGAATTAAGTCTCCATTTATAAAGCTATAAATATTCTTCTAAATATGCTCTCTCTCCCTCCTTCCTTTACTCTGTCCTCTCTTCAGGGAATGTTCCTTATTCCTATGAGAGGAATAAACTTCAACTATTGAGCTACACCCTCCTCTGTCTTCGCCTCTTATAGGGTCTCAGAGTTACTCGAGCTGACCTCGAACTTGCCATCTTACTGCCTAAGCCTCCCAAGTAGTTACAATTACAGGCCTCTGCCATAAGCCCATGTTTTCTTTTCCTTTTCCCGAGGGGGCGAGTGGAGGTGGTGGTATCCAGATACATTTTGGTGTGTACGTGTGGAGGCCAGAAGTTGATGTTTGGTGTTTTTTGAGACAGGCCACCTTAGTTTCTGAAGCTTGCCAATTGGCTAGGCTAGCCAGCCAGCATGCCAGGGACCTTCCTGTCTCTGGGTCCCCAGCATTAGTGTTGCAAGCAAGAATCATTATCATATCTGGCCTCAGGTCCTCATACACACAGCAGGCTCTTTAGTGACTGGGTAATCTCCCAGGTCTTTTTACTTCATTTAAAAAAATATATATAACTCTCTTAAACCTATAGCTTAAAAAAAACATTTATTTATTAATTTATCTATCTATTTAGAGAGTCGTTATGTGGCCTTGGCTAGCCTGGAACTCACTACATAGACAAGGCTGGCCTTGAACTCAGAGTTCTACCTGCCCCTGCTGCCTCCAGATTGCTGAGATTAAAGGTGTGGGCCCAATGCTCAGCAAAGACCTGATCCCTTTTAAATGTAAACTTGTTTCCAAAGCTAAAGCAACAAAATAAATAATAGTATCCATGCCTTACAAGCGCATCAAAGAAGGCTGTCACCATTGCATGTTTCCGTTGGTGTGCTGGAGATCTGAACCCATCTGCTGGGAGCAGTGCTGTACTCCCTGGCTGGGTGTTACCTTTTAAAAAAGTGTTTTAGCGGAGAAAGTGACTTCCTGAATGAATTGTCACAGCTAAGTAACAGACTGGAGCTGACAGTTCGTAAGTGTAAACCTTTATATTTCCTAAAATAGGCTGCATCATTTCCCAGCCATTTCTAGAATGAAGTTGTATTTTTCAGGCAGAAAAAGTGGACAAGACGTTGCTGCAAGAGCTCAGCGAGAAGCTGGAGCTGGCGGAGCGGGCTCTGGCATCCAAACAGCTCCAGATGGACGAGATGAAGCAGACCATCGCTAAGCAGGAGGAGGACCTGGAGACCATGGCTGTCCTCAGGGCTCAGGTGAGATGCTATCTAGAACCTGAGCAGATTTCAAGTGTGCGGAAGGCAGTGCTTAACAAAACAGGGCCTTTTGTTTTCTGCCAGCTTCTATTCTTGCTCTGTTCTGTTTTGTGAATACATGGTCTCAATGTTTAGCTCCGACTTGAAACTTACTATGTAGACCAGGTTGGCCTTAAACTCTCAGATACTATATAGACCAGGTTGGCCTTAAACTCTCAGACTTCTCCTGCCTCTACTTTCCAGGTGCTGGGATTAGAGGCCTGTACCACCATGCCAACCAGGTGGATTTTTTTAAAAAAAACTTTTAAATGAAAGCCAGTCATGTTTGCGCACACCTGAAATTTCAGCACTTGAGAAATAAAGGCTGGAAAATTAATAGTTCAAGGCTAGCCTTAGACTCCCAAGTACTAATATTAGACTTATTTCTAAATATTTTGTAGTTTATACTGTTCATTATAAATGGTGTTTTGGGGGAAATGGGTTCTTTTTTTGAGACAGGGCCTCAAAAAACAGGCTAGCCATAAATTTTCTATGTAGCTGAGGATGACCTTGAACCCCCGATCTCTCTGCCTCTATTTTGCAAATACTAGAATTACAGGCATGTTACTATGCCTAGCTTCATATGGGTCTTTTTCTCAAAAGTTTGCTATTAAATAGAAATACTAGACACAAGAATTTTGGGGTTTTGTTTTAATTGGGTCTGGTAGCATTTACTTGTGATCCCAGTGCTGAAATTCCTGAGTTCCCTGGCCAGCCAGTCTAGCACACTTGGGGATTCCAGGCCAGTGATGGATGCTGTCTCAAAGACCAATGTGGATGGCACCTGAGAAATAGCTCAGTTCTCTGGCCTCTACATGCTCACATTCACCTATGAGCGTGCACACACAGATGCACACACAGATGCACACACACAAAGAGAAAGAGAAAAAAATTACATCATTAAAATTAAATAAACTCTACCAATTGATCTTACAAAAATACATGACCGGAATTCTCTCAGGGGGCCCCTAATGTCTTTATATCCTTGTAAATTTTACTTAGAAATCATATCAGCAGTTTCTATGCAACCTAAAATCTCATTATCACCAGCTGCCCACTGTGGATAAACCCCACCAGGAGCATCATAGGAGCCTGCCTCCGGGAGCCGTGTCTTCCCTTGGGTAGCCCACACTGCCCAGTTTACTGCTGCCCTGTGGTCTTGTGTCTGTGTCATGACTGTGTATGGGAGCTGGTTTTGGTAGACACTCTTATTCATTCAGAAACTCTGGCTTCTGCACAGCAGAGGGAGATTCTGCTCTCAGTCCTGATACAGGAATGGATAGCACAGATTCCACATCATAGAAGTGAGTCTCCACCATAATCATTTACCATGCACCATAAGATGCTGCATCATACACACACACACACACACACACACACACACACACACACACACATCTCTTTTGGTAATTGTAGTTTTGATATAATAGTTTTTTGTTGTTGTTGTTGGTTTTTGTTTTTGTTTTGATTTTGTTTTTTTTTTTTTTTTTTTTTTGAGACAAAATGTCACTATGTGGGGCTAGAGAGATGGCTCAGTGGTTAAGAGCACTAACAGACTTTCCAAAGGTCCTGATTCCAATCTGTAATGTGAGCAAATGCCCTCTTCGGGTGTGTCTGAAGACAGCTACAGTGTATTCATATACATAAAATAAATAAATCTTTTTTTAAAAAGATGTCACTATACAACTCAGGCTGGCCCCAAACTCATGAGCCTTTCGTGTTGGCTATCCAAATGCTAGAAAACAGGCGTGTGCCACTATTCGAGGCTCGGGTTTTATTTCCTTTAAAGAATAATAGATAATATATACCAAAGCCACAGAATCCAAAGGCTAGTTTTAAACATAGTACATTGAAAACGTGGCACCAGGGGACTGGAGAGGTAGCTTGGCATGTACAGCTCTTGCAGAAAACGTACCTACAGTTCCCGGCACCCGTGTCAGGCCTGTGAGTCCCCTGCCTCTATCACCCAAGTGCTGGTTCTGAGGACTTTTGATGAGGTAAAAGAAGCAACCAACATAAGACAAAATAATGTGTGTTTGTATATTTTAAATTTAGCTTAAGACCAACATTCTAGTAAGCCATTTACTAGAAGGTGTTCCTGAATACTATTTAAAAAGTATTTTACTGAATTAATGATTCCTGCACCCCTTAAGCCATTTACATCAGTTCAGTTTAGGAGGCCCCGTTGTTTAAAGCACCCACATATCAGAAACTTGTATCTACTGTTCAACGGCATTGGAAAGCCATAATGTATGCCCATTCGCAGCAGAAGTCTCTCACTCCCAAAGCCCGTCTACAGGTGTAGCACGGACCCCGCTCTCAGGTTGGGGCCAGATCATTCCTGAGCGCATGCGCATCTCCATGGTAACTTAACTTCTCCCTCTAACAGATGGAGGTGTACTGTTCAGATTTTCATGCTGAGAGAGCCGCAAGGGAGAAGATTCATGAAGAAAAGGAGCAGCTGGCCTTGCAGCTCGCTATTTTGCTGAAAGAGAACAATGACTTTGAAGATGGAGGCAGGTAAGAGAAAGCGCAGGCCAGCGCTGCAGAGGAATTAGTGATGTACACGCTGTGTCCTTAGCACGGGCCAGCGCTGCAGAGGAATTAGTGATGTACACGCTGCGTCCTTAGCACGGGCCAGCGCTGCAGAGGAATTAGTGATGTACACGCTGTGTCCTTATCCACATCTGAGACCTGCTCTCCCACACCTCATCTGTTCCTGTTCCACACTTAGTTCATGTGACACCAAAGGTTGACAGAAGCATAGGAACCTGGCCAGCTTCCTTGTATTGAAGTACACTGTGAAAATGACATTCTGTGTCCCAGCATCTTACCTGGCTTTAAATTATTTGTCTTAAAAAAATACTTAACCAAGTTCCAACTTTAAAATTTATTTTTACTTACTTACTTTGTTTTGAAATTGGTCATACACTTTAATCCAGTCTGGTCTAGGAATTGCTACTGTGTGCTGGCCAAACCTAATCCTCCTGTCTCAGACTCTGGGGTGCTACTTGGAAGTACAGGCATATACCATATGTCTGACTAAAAAATTATTGAGAAAGGTCTTAAAATATTTTAAATAGAAAATAAAATAACACAAGTAATATGTATGCCATTCTAAATTAACTGTTTGCTTTGTTTATTTCATTTGCTTCAGTATTTTTTTAATTTTCTTTAATCAACTTTCATTACATTATTTATGCGGGTGTGGATGCTTGCCACAATTTGTATATGGAGGTCAGAGGACAGCTTGCAGAGGTCATTTCTCCTCTTCTGCCCCGTGGGTCACAAGGACTGAGCTCAGGCTTGTCGCAAACGTCACTCCCAGCTCATCCATCGCTTCAGCCCCAAGTCCTTTTTATCAAAGTGTTATCCAAAGCTGCTCTTTTTGATTTCCACACTTCAGTACACCCCTTTCCCCCTACTTCACGAGAACAGGCATTTGGTGAGCAGCCATACACCTGCATTATAATCTTACATACGGATATGCACACAAGTCCCTGCATCATATTTTTAACCAACCTTTTAGATGGATTTATGTGTGTTTTGCCTGCATGTACACTGCACGCATGCCTAGTGCCAGCAGAAGTCAGAAGAGGATTCCAATCCCCTGAACTGAAGTTACAGACTGTCATGAACCACTGTGTGGGTTTGAGGACCAACCTCAGGTCCTCATTTAGAGTATAAGTAGTCTTAACTGCTGAGCTATCTCTCCAGCTCCCCACATGGTGTATTTTAAGGAAGATGATGCCGATTTGTTTTCTGTGTTTAAGTTACAAAATGATCATTATAGATTTTGTTCTGCAAATTAATTTATATCATGTGATTTTGAACTCCGATGCAGATTTAAGTCATTATTTTTTGGAAAATTGAAGGTTTTTTCTCTTAGGTAATGAAATAATTTATTCTCTTTAATTGCCTTGTAATGTCTTGATCCAGAAATATGCCACTTTCTCTGACCCACTTTACTATCAACAGTTTGGTAGCTGGGCAGTGTTGGCCCATGTCCCTAATCCCAGCACTTAGGAGGCAGAGACAGAGTTCCAGACAGCCAGGGCCGCACAGACAAGGCCTGTCGTTTACAAAAAGGTAGGGTGGGCGTCCGGAGAGATGGCTCAAAGGTTAAGAGCACTGGCTGCTCTTTGAGAGGTTTTGAGTTCAGTTCCCAGGAAGATCTGGTGCCCTCTTCTGGCCTACAGGTATATATGTAGGAAAATCAATAAATCTTTTAAGGAAAAAAAAGTAGAGATGGGTTATTTCCTGATTTTATACAGCCCAACTTAGTATCTTCATCACATTCTATCCTGGTACCAGCGGTATAAAAATCAAGTAAGTCTTTTGTTCTGGGTGTTTTACTTCACTTTTCCGCACTGGGGGTTTTGGTGCCTTGTGCATGCTAAGCAAGCACTCAGCCCCTGAGCTGAAGGTCGCTTTTCTTATGAAGTTCAACCTTATGTTTTTGCCTTGTTTCCCACACTCACACTTCTGTTGGCTGCTTACTGGTGTCCCTTGCAGGGCTACAGAACATCACACCACAGGTGGTCTTGGTTTTCATCCCAGTAGGCAGTCCTTGGTGGAAATGCAGTGCCGGCATGGGGCGCGGACCAGTGACTCTGAGCAACAGCAGGCTTACCTGTTTCAAAGAGGTGAGTCACCTGTGAGCTAGCATTTCAGGTTACATTGTACAGAATGGCTCCCAAAGCAAAGCAGTCAACATACAGCACCGCTTCCTTCCCCAGAATCTCAGCTCTGTTAGCCTCCCACTTCATTGCACCCAGACTGTTCACCAGCCAGGCAGAACCATGAGGAGCAGTGTTCTGTAATTCATATAAGTTATCAAAAGGGAAGTGTTATCCTTGATTTTTCATAAAAAAAATTTTTTTTTCAAAGACCTAATGTGGATAGGAAAAATGTTAGTGGCAAATGCTCTACTGACAAGATGCCATCTTAAATTTCCCCGGCATAAAAAGGTCCCTACAGCAACCTGAGAACGTTCGGCCCTGCTTCCATTTCTGTTGCTCTGCCTACAAGATGAGGGGTGGGCTTGTTTTCTCTCACATTCCCAGGTAGGTAGGTTATCAGCCATCATTGTGGGAGAGTCTGGGCAGCAGGGACTTAACAGTCACGCCACATCCACAGTGAAAAGTAGGTCTCTGCGTGTCATTTCGTATTTCCTGTCTGTCCTTCCCTCCCCACCCCACCCTCCAGCAAAGTCTTTTTATAGGAAATCAAGTTAAAAAATAAGTTTAGTAGCCAAGTGTTGTGACTCATGCCTGTAATCCTTGTAGGTGAGAGGCTGAGACCAGAAGATTGAGAAATCCAGGCCAGCCTGGGCTAGTCTATGCTAATAAATAAATAAATTTAAAATAAATAAACCAAAGGTTAGTATACATATGTGAGCATACCACATTGAAACCACTATTTTGAATAATTACTATGCATCGATAAAAGAGCCAGAGAGATGGATACTCATTGATCTTCCAGAGGACCAAGTTCAGTTCCCAGCACTTGCAGCTACGAGCTGCCTCTAACTACAGCTCCAGGGGATCTGACTCTTTCCTCTGGGTTCTGCAAGCACCTGAGCACACACAGCACACATGAGTACAAAGGAAATAAATCTTTCTACCTGTGTGAGTATATGCTGATTAAAAACAATGCAAAAATCCTAAATCACAAAATGAATCCAAACAGTAAATATGCATCCCTGGAGCACACATCAGTGAGAATGTCTTTAATTGTTTGCCAAGCCATCCCTTAGACTTGTATGTCATACATTTAAGTAAAGTGCTTTGAAGCAAACAAATGTTCAAGGTCATTTTCTTTGTCATACATACTCTAAAAAATAAAAAGACACTTTAGGAGCCAAGCCAACTACTAGGCTAAAACTGAAAAGTTTGTTCCATAAAGGTCAGGTGAGAGAGGCCCTGGAAGCAGAAGCACCTTTCAGCAGTGATAGACAAATGCACTGATAAAGATCTATGTAGAGTTGGGATGCATTTCATGTATGTTTTGTAAAGAACATCATAGGAACCGGACATGGATGTCTCCTCAGAGGCTCCCCCAGAATGATATAGATACAGATGTGGATGCTTGCAGCTAAACAACAGACTGAACACTGGGACCCCGGTGAAAGAGCTAGAGAAAGGACTGAAGGAGCTGAAGGGCACTGAGGTGGAGTGATTGGGAGAGGGAGTATCTTCATGGAAGCAAGTTGAGGGTATAACATTTGAAATGTAAATACAGAGAATATCCAATAAAATTGATAAAAAGAGAACATGACACTGTGAACATGTGGAAGGAGGAGGCTGTTCACATCACGGCGGGCAGGAAGCAAAGATGAAGCTAGGGTCAGGGCCTGAGCTCCAACACACTTGCCACAACCCAATTCCACCTTCTGAAGGTCCCACCCTCCTGCCCCGTGATAGTGCTGCCAGCTGAGGATCGGTACATGAGCCCTGGAAAGATGCTTTCTACCTGACAGAACAGGGCCTGGCTGCAGAGCCCCTGGAGCCTGAGGCTACACCTACTGCATTTTCCCACCTCATGGGTAGCCCAGCACAGAGCAGAACTTCAGAATCCTGGAGGTTCTCCATCAACTGAATAAAGGAGATTGCTGTCTGCTTCTGAGAGATCCTTCGACAAGCCTCCCGGCTCCTCTCCTCGCTCCCTCTGGTTCATATCCTCTGTCTTACTGTCGTGGATTTAAGGCTTAGTAGACCATGTTTTGTCCTGTCCCTACAAGTGGAACTATGTTTTCACAAACCTTGAACCAGAGATATGATTGAAGTAACAAACACTGGTTCTAGATTTCTCTATGTTCACAGAAAAGATGTCCACTAGTGACCCAAAAGTGTGCATTTGTATCCCACTCGAGACGGATGCTCACACTAACCGTCCATTACTAACTCCAGGCCCAAGTGCTCTTGAGATGGAGCTGACTGACAGCACATGTCACTTCTTGTTTCCGCCCAGGAGCCGAGGACATGAGCTGGCAACACGGGCAGCAGCCTCGGAGTATTCCAATTCACTCGTGCCCCAAGTGTGGGGAGGTCCTGCCGGACATCGACACACTCCAGATCCACGTGATGGACTGCATCATCTGAGTGCTCCTCCTCCACTCCCCACAGCTGTTGGTAAACGCCAGCTTTCTCCAACACTCGTACTTCTGTCTTCTTTATTGTCACACAAATACTTTTGCCACATTATCCTTATTTCTGGAGAAAGGAAATGTACCCCTCATAAGGAGAACATCTTCTGGACTGACTGGAAGTCACACAGAAGAATCTAGTTAGCACCCTTCCAATAAGAGAGCCAGAGTCACTGAGAGCAGTCAGCCAAAATGGGACACCATATGACCAAGCTCATGAAATGACATGGGAGAAACCTGTAAGAGGCAGGAAACTGAAATGGTTGGAAACATGGCTGCAGTGTTTTTCTAGGTAAATCTTCACCCAGCAGGCATCTTGTTCTGTGTGTAATTATGTGGAAGTTACATATAGCTCTTTCTGACTGAACACTGGTATCTGTTAACACCAGGGCAGATGAGAGCCGGAATGTAGCTCAGGACTGGGGTTTTTACCTCAGCTGTTCAGTGTGACATTACCCTCAGTCTCTGTACTGCAGGCGTATGGGCTAATACCTTACATAGTTTAATTTGTAGAAGAACAGCTATTTTCTTCACAGATGAAGTAGCAGGTTACAGACATCAGTTATTACAAAGTAAACTTTTGCAACATGTCTGTTCCATTGCTCATACATGGCCAGCAGCACTGTAGGATGTATGTTCTGTATTAAGCTCACTAGACTTAGTATAAGCTTGATACTGAGATGTTTTAATTATGATAAATAGGAGCCAGGCCCTTTTAGTAGAGGCCAGTGCATGTTTGAATGAGATTACTGATAAGAAGGTAAACTGAGCCATGTGGCAGTGCATAGCACACCTGCAATTCCAGCACATGGGAAACTGAGGCAGGAGATCACCAGCTCATGGCCAGATAGGTCTACACAGAAGAAATGAAGATTTGCCATATTTTGTGTTTCAAAAGTTATCAAGAACTAAACAAGTCCAAAAGTAAACAGCATCGAGTCCTAAAACGTTTAAGAAAATTGTTTTGTGTTTACCGTAGGACCTCTGGTTAAATACACATGGATGTGTGTTTAAATAAAATCAAAGTAGTTCATTCATCTCAATGAGACATCTTCTCATCTGAACAGTTACCCCTTCCAAAACAGTAGAACATTTTCCTGTTCATCAGTAATTAGCTCAGATCCCCTCTCAGACCCCAGAGACAATATTTGCTATGACATTTCTAAAATTACAATGACTTTTTTTTCTTTTCTTATTGTTTCTAGTATAAATTTCTTTCCTATTTTATACTGGATAAAGTAGGTTTCTACAGTATCCCAGATACAGGAGGAAACCAAACCGTGTCACAGTGCATTTACTGGGAAAGTCCTTTTACTTTGTTCAAGTATAATTAACTGATAAATCCAAACTGTGAATTGAAAACTCAAATGGTCTTAATAAGACTGTGACCAAAGCAATTGTTTGATCATGAAGAGGATTACAAATGAAGGCAAGTTTAGACTAAGACTGTTGGAGAGAGATCTATGTATAGCATCTTGCGTAGCAGCTAGGTTACAGCACAACCTGAGTATCCATTCCCTGGGATTGGATAGGGAAAATGCAATACACAGATACCATGACGTAGTAGTCAGCATTGAAAAAGGGGATTATGTCACTTGATAACATAGATGGGCCTGGAGGACATCATGTCAAATGAAATAAGCCAGACATTGGTATCACATGATATCACTCACATGTGGGCTCTGAAGAAACATAGCTTGTAGATGTTGGAAGCTGAATGGTGGTTAGCAGGACAGGGGGAAAGATGTTGCTCAAAGGTACAAAGTCTCAGGAGGGATAAACTGTAGTGATCTACTGTACAGAATGGTGACTGTATAGTTTGTATATTAAGGCTATATCCCCAGTTTAGTAAACAACTTGTAAACCCTCTGTGTGTTATCTGATTTATTTAATCTACTGTCTGCTCTAAGACCTTGTTACATGTCACCAGTTAGCTACAAGTCGTAGGAGTTTGCGCATGTTATTTTCCTTCTTTCTTTTTCTGTTTGTGTTGGTGTTTTTGAGACAGAGCTGCGTTGTGTAGCTCTGACTGCCTGGAACTCATTTTGTGGACCAGGCTGGCTTTAAACTCATAGAGATAAACCTGCCTCCCTTCAGAGTGCTGGAACTGAACCTGGCTTATGCATGATACCTTCCTGCCTGAACAGTCATGACCCAGGTTTAATAGCATGGTTATCTGCATGTGTGATAAAATATCTCATTGAAAATGGAAAAGGAAGAAAGGTTTCTTATGGCTCAGTGTATCAAAGGTTTTGGTCCTTCCTTGTGGGGAGGCTGTGGTGGAACTGGGCAGCTTACACCATGGGAGGCCAGGGAGCAGAGAGAGAGATGCCTGATCCTGCTGGGCTCCCCACCTGCCAAGTAATACTGCCCACATATGATGTCAGCTCTCCCCCCCCCCCCAGAAGCTAAGAAAAGAGGTACTGATCTCCAGGGCTCTTTGCAACACCAGTCACACAGACAATCAAAGTTAGCGACTATCTTATTATTCTCTGAGCAAATCCCTTAGGTTGCCAGGCTTACAGGGCAAGCACATTACCAACCTGGTCATTTCACCAGCCCCTCATCCTTAGTAATATTTGCTGTCTGTCCATTCAGCCATATGGCTGTCCTTCCTTCTGTTTTCTGGCAATGCCATCTTAGCAGGTAAGATAACATGTCGTTTGGCTTTGTGTTTTCTCAGTGATCAGTTATCTTGAGCCTTCTATATACTTCTTGGCCACATATAAGTCTTTGGAGATATGTCCAGCTCTCTGACCATTGTAAAATTGCATTACTTGGTTTACTGGGTTTTATTCCATTTATAAGTGGCTAATATTTTATACACTGACTACTTTGTATACACACACAAAGTTTGCTTTGCAAATATGTCCTATCATTCTGTAGTTGGTCCTTTCAGCATTCTGTAGTTGGTCCTAATAACTGCTGACTATTTCTTTGGCCAGGTAGACGTCTTTTATTCTGATAGAGTTGAGTTCCACTTTCCTATTTTTCTTTTCTTCTTACACTTTTAATAAATGAATAATACCGAGTGACTGTTGAGCACCCAGATTAAGTAGAACATCTGTATTCCCCAATCCAAGGTGCAGGGAATGCCACAAGAGGAAATCAGTAGATGGGGAGGGGTGTGATGATATTCTGGCCACTACTCCCATGAACTCAGAGCAAGTACGGACACCTGCACGATCCTACACAAAACAGGGCTCCCATGAACGTTCCCTCATGGAGGAGGGAAGCGTTCCAGTGTCCTACCCATCCTTGAACTATTGACAGTTAATGGGTTGCCAAAGGAACGGGGAGTCAGTCTCCTTAGAGTAACACTGGTCAGTTGCCCACACATTACTAAGAAACTCCCCTCTGCTCATGAAGGCAACACTAATGAAGCTCAGTGGGTTTATTGACATGAGCATAAGAGAAGTACTAGGAAGGAGTTCAGCAGGAGAGGTGGGAACGAGACAGAGTGATGGAGACAGTCTACACATATAAGATTTCAAGATATTGGTTCATAATTCTGACAAGCTAAATTTTGTCGATATCAACAAAGTAACATCTGAATTTTAAGTGGGAAGGTATTGTTATAAAAGACCTGAAGTAGCTGGTGCAGTATTGAATAATGAAGTCAAAGCCTTTCCTAAGTTTCCGATTGTTGCTTTGTTTTTAAGTTGCATTCATTATTTAGTGTGTGTATATTTACACACATATATACATGTATACATGCATACATATGTGTGTACATATTTTTCAAATACTCTCAATACACTGGAAAACTACAATCAAGACTAGAGAACTGGCAATGGAACAGACATACAGAATGGCACACCCAGAAAGAACCACGCCCACACAGGTGCGATGGGCTAATTCTTGAGCATGAGAGCAGGACCACATGAAGGGCAGGGCTTCAGGATAGAGACAGCTCATTGTCCTCGCTGCTCGGGCTGTTTTGCTCATTGGCTCCTCTTCCCAGTTTCTGGCCTACTGAAACTCACTCTGTAAGCTAGGCTGGCCTTGAGCCCACAGAGATCTACATGGCTCTGCCTCCTGAGTGCTGGGATTAAAGTGTGTGCCACCACCCAGCATCAGATGCTCTTAATTTGAGAGTCATCTGGACTAGTTTCCAGGAAGTATACAAACCACTAAAAAGCATACAAACTCTTGACAATACTTGTTTTTCTAGAATGGGAAACAAACCCCACTAGATTATTTTCTCAAAGAGGTCTGTGAGCACTTCCCCACAAACAACACTGCTTCCACTCCTCACCCCCAGAAATTAAAAACCACTACAAGGTGCATCCCTGTTTCAAAAACCACCATTTTGGAGGCTGAGACAAAAGGACTACCAGGAGTTCAAAGCCAACCAGAGCAACACAGCAAATCAAAGCGAAGTAAGAACAACCCTGCAATGGTTTAAAGCTGATGTGCAGGCCTCAGTTCTTCTAAAGAAAATGCAGCCTTTCCTCGGAGCCTCAGATTGAAGAGGAGCAAGCTGCTCCCGGGCCCTTCATTCTCTTATTAGAGTATGATTTCAATATGAAGTGTCCTCAAAAGCCCCCAGGAGAAACAATGTTTAGAAGAGCTTTTAGTCGGGTGAATTAATCCACGGTGGGTTTCCAGTTTGAGTAGACTACGGGGAGCTGGATGGTGCAGTGACAATTTTGGAAGTTTGGGTTCTTTCAAAAACACAAGATTATATCTTGGTGTGTAGAATGTTGGGCTGCTCCAGCTGTGACAGCAGCTGACTATCATTTGCCTCGTGCTGTGGTGGTGGTGGTGGTGGGGTGGTGACCCTGCCAGCTGCAGATGGTTTCTTTGATTTTGTGATGTTTGGAACTCTGGGGACTTTTTGGAGGGTATATAAATGCTAGAAACCTGGTGGGTTGTTGGTTGGTGTTGGTCACAGCTTGTTAATTAGCCATGTGCAAAGAAAAAAAATTATCCTGACGGCAAAGATCAGACTTGCTCTAAGGAACTCAGACGCCCCTAATCAGCAGGAAGTAGTCTAACTAATGCTACCCCATTTCTGACCCTGGCTTCATTCAGGGATCTCTTTCCTCTATATCCTTTTCTCTTTCATCTAGTGTGGGGGGTTGAAAGGGTGGAAGAGAAAAGAACCCAAAAAGTAGCCGAAGACCAACTACACACACACCTTTAATCTTAGCATTTGGGAGACAGAAGCAGACAGATCTCAAGACCAGCCTAGTCTATAGAGACAGTTGCAGGACAGCCAAGCCTACACAGAGAGACCCTGCTTCAAAAAACAAAACAAACAAAAGGCTCCTGGGAGGTGGTAGAAGTGTGGAAGGCAAGGCCTAGCTGGAAGAAGTAGTCACCGAGAACAGGAGTCTGCTCAACCGCAGGACACCTTTCCACCTTGCTGCGCCTTATCAACCATAGCCTTTGGCCTCCCCAGTGTCCAGGAGCAATAGAACCAAAATCCTTCCAGCCTTAAGTCCTCGTGGGTATTTCTAGTTTGAAATTCAAAGTCAGGATATCTAATTCTTGTTGTAATCCTTCCTGCTTGAAGTTGTCACAGAGGGAGACGCCTGACTAACATAGTCAGATGTCATTCTGAAACCAAATGGACCCTATAGTGTCCCTTAAATTTGGACTTCCCACGTTCCCTACTAAAGTGTGTTACTTCAAGAAACAACTAGTTGCACAAGTCAAAAATTGATCTGCAAGCCTCCGTCTGACTTTCCTTTGCCCTCTTTCTCCATATCCCACTTGCATTTGATTCCGAATTTACCTTATTTTTTCCCAAAATCACTACCTCCTCTTTCCTCAAACTTGGCCACTAAACCAATAGATACAAATTGCTTGGCTCTCCATATCCGTTTGTGCTTGAGCCTTTAGATTGATACCGTTTCCTATTCCTTGAATCCTGTGGGAAGCAAAGGTTACCTGTAAAGTCATGGCGAAGAAAGGAATTACAGAATACAGACAAGAACTGGGCCACCTAATTATTGAAGTCACTATTGCTGTGAAATTTTCACACTAGAATTACTCCCAAACCTGGGCCAGTAGCATAGGCTTTAAAGATGGAGTTCAGAAATGGAGCATTAATACCCATGGTACAAGGGGGAAAATCTCTGTACATCAGGATTCTTATTAGTCATCTTGAAGCTTGTCTTACTTTCAAATGAATGTAAACACAGTGGGCAGAGACGCCAATGCTGTCTTATCTCTAATCAACTAGTGAATGTATTCAGTACCTAAACAGTAATCCCAGCACTCCGGAAGCAGGGCAGAAGGTTTCAAGAATTCCAAGCCGTGGCTGTGAATACAGCTCTGTGGGCTTGCTTAGCATCCATGAACCCCTTAATCTAATCAGCAGCACAAAGGAAAAAGAAGTGAGGGAGAGGGAGGAGGAGGAATTCCAGAACACTCCCAAGTCCTGCTACTTGCCATTTTAAAATAATCCAGCAGGCACTCTGATCCCAGCACGTGGGAAGCAGAGTCTGAGTTCAAGGCTCACCTGATCTACATAGAAGAAAAGTTCAAGGCCAGACCCTGCCTCAAACATCAACAAGACTGTGCATGGAAGTCTTCGGAATTGTGGCGGCTAAATATTCTGCATTTGGAAAACGGTTTTAGTACTATGTATAAACACTTGTAAATAAAGTTTGAATTTTATTAAAGAATGATCTGATAAACTATTCTCAACTCTAACATACTCTATTTCCCCGAATCTGCACGATTCTAGAATTGTTGAGAGAGAGAGAGAGAGAGAGAGAGAGAGAGAGAGAGAGAGAGAGAGAGAGAGAGAGAGAGAGAGAGAGAGAGAGAGAGAGGAATAGAGGAGTAGAGGCCGGCCATGAGCACGTGGAGAGAGAGGAGGAAAGGGAAGAGGAGGGATAGGGGTGGGAGAGCAAGAGAGCCAGGAGGCAAGAGAGGCCAAGAGAGAGAGGAGAGGGCAAGCAGCCCCTTTTATAGTGTCAGGTCATTGGGGCGGAGTACTTGGCTACTGCCAAGTAATTTAGGGGCAGGGTTTACAGAATCCCAACACTCTCTAATTTAAAACATCTAAACTGGACACGGGATGAGCAAAACTGGTTCGGACTTTGATAGGTTTGTTTGTATCCGGGAAACCTGTGAGGACCTCGGTGAGTGTTGATTTAGAAGTTTAGGCTTCTTTAGTCCTTACCCTCCATTTATGGAGATGGGCTGGGAGTAGGTAATAGTGCTTGAACTCCTCCGCGCTAGAGGACGCCAGACCCTCTATTTTAGTTCCGCGAATCTGAGGCTTCACCAACCGGAAGTTCTTTGCCCATAGCAAAGATGGCGTCTGTTAGCCTACGCCAATCCGGCTGCTCTGCTGAGAGGCGGTCCTTCCCGGCCAAGGAGCTGTGTGGTCCGAGAGTTCTGGTGTAGCCAATCAGAGCGTCCTCCACAGACGAACGCGTCGACGTCAGAGGTGGGCGGGGCCCAGTTGTAATTTTTGGCGGGATCCGGTGTGGACCGGGAAGAGGACTGGATCTTAGGTGAGCTTCACGGGCTTTTCGTGTGTCGGGGACTCGGAGCGTCCACGCAGGGATTGGGGTCTGAGGGAGAGGAGCGAGGCTTTGAGGGTGAGAGGCGCAGAGATCTGGATCGGGCGGAGCAGGCGACCTTCGGCCGAGGCTGGAACGGGCAAGGCGCCGGGGCTGGAAGATTGGTTTGTCTCTGACAATTTCATGTGTGCACATGTAAATATGGCAATTCAGCCCTCTTCCTCTTTTAACCTCTTCCCTTTTCTCTAAACTCCTTCACCTTTCCCACTGGATGCAGCTAGAGTTGCTTGCATAAAGAGCACCCTTTCAAAATGCCCGCGGTCTCACGGACTCCTCCCTCCCTGATCCCTATTGAATGCTCTCCTTGGGGCTCCTACAGAGACACACCAAATCTGCCCTACCGTTGGATTACGAAGAGGCTCCAGATAACAAGCACGCAGTAGTGGACAAATGTGCAGTTACTAGGGCAGAGGGATTTCTAGAGGGGACCTTAAGGGTATTGCCGATTAGAAAGGCTCAGCAATTCGCTAATTGGAGATGAGAAAGAACCGAAAAGCTTTTCTAGATAAAGTGCATGAAGCCAGAAGCAGTTTAAGAAGCCAAAAGCAAGCTAATCTAGCAGGAAGATGTTTAGAAGGTGCGGGTAGAATTAGGATGGAGTGAACACATAAAGGATGAGGAAATAGGAAGAAGACACCTAGTGCTTCACCCGGTTTGTGAATGTTGTTCTAAGGATGATCAGAAAGCATCAGAATGTCTCAACTGAAGGAACTCCATGGCCTGACTTACAAACCTGAATGTCACTGACCGAAGGGATGAATGGCCAGGGGTGGTGGCAGCATTTGGGAGGCAGTCAAGGTGAGCTCTGCTTTTGAGGCCAGCCAGAGCTACGCAGAGAGCTCCTGTGTCAGAGAGAGAACGTTGAGAATTAGTGAGCTGTGGGGTTTGGTTGTGGGGAACAAAGTAAAAGAAGGCCTAAAGTTAATGGAGACTTAATGAGGGTGTTAGCCGTGAGGTTGGAGAAAAGTGGAAAGTATTTTGTAGCTTGGAGCTGTTGTACTTTTAGGATGCCCCTGGATGTCAGGTCCAGAAGGGTATGCTGGTTTGATTTGGGGAAGCAAGGTAAGACACTGATAGGAGTGAACCCAGTTTGCTCCTAACCTTTAAGCTTACAATTGGGAAATCCCCAACAGATAACCCACCTCCTGCAAGGGTCCATACAAGCATTTGTCGGGTGAGTAAAGATGAAGTAGGGTACTTAGCAGGGTCATGGTGGTATATGCCTTTAACAACTTCAGTTGTTTCAACGTGCTTGTGTGCACAAACGTAACAGAACAGTGGTTCAAGCAAGGTTGTCTTGAGTTAGAAGAATGTGTAAATAAGTGTACAGTGAGCACATACTAAATATTAATAGGACAACCCTTTTCCAGAATGTTCTCAGGACAGTTTAAGCACAGTTGCCTGGCACATACTATATAGTTTACATCTGAGGAATCAGTAAAGCAAGGCAGAAGGCCGTCTCCAGACTCAGGGTGTTCCGAAGACAGCCTGTCCTTTCAGCAGACGGGGTTCTATAGCCATGTTCCCACATCCAACTAGAACAAACATGTCTTATAAACTAAATGCAAATATTTGTCACACAGGCTAGAAATCAGGTCCAAGAGCAATCCAGGGAGCAAACTATACTTGAGGTAAAAGGCCTTCTGCCCTTTTCCCCCTGGAGCCTCTCTCAGAGTTCTCTGTTTGGCCAAATGGCCAGGGTTCTGACAACCTGCTTCCGCCTCCCCAGGTACTATGATTAAGGGAGTTTGGCACCATACCCGGCTTCAGTGTTATCTTCCTATCTTAATTGTTCTGGCCCTCTAGACTTAGCTAACTGGAATGGAAGTAAAATCCTAGTAGAGGATTTTATGTGTCTCGTGCTTCAGTGGATAAAGTAGACCTCCAATGCATTATAACAACAAAACAGGATAGTGACCCTAACATTTACCCCAGTCTGAATGGTTCCTGTTCACACTGAGTCTTAGTCTACCTCGCACTATACTGTACCGGGCTGTTGGTGATGTGAGGGGCATGAGACGTGCCAGGTGCCGGGCGAATCCTAAGGTGAGTGTCCCAGAACCACTGGGATGTGGATTTGTTGGGATTGTCTTGTGAGAAGAGTCGAGAGTGACTTCTCTAATTTTTATGCAGCCTAGAATCTTCATTGAGTTTCTCCCGGGATATCTACCTGATCCTCCTTCGCCTCCCTCAGCTCAACTATTCTCTTGACAGCATGGATGGTAAGTTGGCCTTCTAGTTTAACGACTTCCTCTTTGGTTTGTGGAAAACTACCTTGTCGTCCTTCATTCTACCAGAAAATAGCAGGGAGTCAAGGCTGCTGAGTAACTTAGACCTGCAACTGTCTGACCAGGGAGTTGAACTCCAGAGTTACTTTGCATGTGGAAATCTTTTGAAATGATTCTAGTCTGGATCCGTTTTTAAATTCTGGAAGTCCTTTGGAATTTTGCTTGTCCACCCCCTCCACTCAGGGATTTGTGCAAAGAAAAAAAAAAAAAACCCAGTGGAAAAATATTGTTCTGTTCAGCAAAGCTCAGTTGGAGCAACACAGTGCTTGTGCTGATTGTACAGGTCCTGAACAAGCAGACTGCATGGGGGGTGGTTCTCTTTGATTTTTGACGGGGGAGGGGAGGTTAGACTTTGGCCTCCTCAAGAAAAGTAAAGACAAACATTGAAATTAATAATACTGTGTTGGGTGTGGTGGCTTAGCCCCTTAACCGTTTAACCTCTGACTCAGGAGTCGAAGACAGGTAAATCTGAGTTCAACTACATAGTACTAGGCTATATGAGATCGTGTCTCAAAAAAAAAAAAAAAAGAAAAAAAATGTTCTGAGCAGTGAAATAAATTGTTGCTTAATGATTAAAGGTCAAATAAAAGCAAATATGACAGAAATGTTAATGATAGCTAATTCTCAGTGATGAGTGTTTATATATCTTTCTCCATTTAAAAGTAACAGTTGACCAGGCTGTGTGGTACCCGCCTTTAATTCCAGCCCTAAGGAGGCAGAGGCAGGAGGATCATTGAATTTGAGGCCAGCCTGGTCTACAGAGTGAGTTCCAGGTCAGCTAAAGCTAAAACAGAGGCCCTGACTTGAGGTACAAACATAAATAAAACAAAAAATAACAGGAAGTAGAAAAGTGAGCAAGGTCTGTCTGTGTTAAAGCGTTTTCAGTTATTCCTTACCGGTCAGATCTCGTGTCGTCAGAAGGTAGATTGTTAAAGCAGTACCGGGAAAAAGATCTAGCCTAGTGCCTGGCCCTTTCTTCACTCTCCTCAGTGTCTTCTAAGAAGCGCTCAGGCCGGAACTTTGTAGGTGAGAGCGGCAGGCAGAATGGCATATCCGGAAGCTCCTTTCAATTACCACTCAGGGCTGACTGAGCGAGGTTGAGTGCAGAGTGCTTGTCTCCGCCTGGGGTAGACTTAACCTTCCCGTTTCTTCTAGTGGAGGAAGACGACTTGTCTCTGCTCACATCTCTGTTGGAGGAGAACGAGGCAGCCTTACCTCTTGGTTCAGAAGAGAATAAGTCCTTGTCTCTGGAAGATGGCGACCCTGATGAGTTTGATGAGCTTTTTGATGCTGATGGTGATGGTGAATCTTACACAGAAGAGGCTGAGCTTTTTGATGCTGACGCTGGTGGCGAACCTTACACAGAGGAGGCTGACGGTGGGGAAGAGGGAAAGACCGGAAACCAGGAGGAACGTTTGGCCACTCTCTTTGGCAATGTGGAGGACTTGACAGATGATGAAGCTCCTACGTTGCAAGTTGAAAACAGCGTCCCCCCTGCCCCTGCTCCCAGCAGAGAGAAAACCAATCAGGAGTTGCAAGGTAGCCCCGATTGTGATCGATTGTGATCGCTTGCTTTCTCCGATTTATTCATGAGACAGTAGGTGACCCCACGTTTGACAGTTTTCATTGAAATGACTTCAGATGCAAGGTGGTTTGTTTTTGAAAAGGATGGAAAGATGGCTCAGTAAGATGCATGCATGAGGACCCAAGTCCAGAACCCCAGTTTGGGAAGTTGGGGACAGATGGGTCCCTGGGGCTCAGAGCCAACCTAGCTGAATCCATGAGCTCAGTGAGAGATCCCGAAAATAGGTAAGAGCAATGTAGGAATGCTCACCACAAGCCCTTTGTGTGCATGCACACACACGGCGGAACGTGAATGAGGAGAAGGGACTATTAAAGTCAGCGTTGCAGCGTTCATGGTCCTCCTTACATCCCCGTCAGCCAGCTAGACTTCATCCTCCACAAGACGACTCTAACACTGTTTGTACTTCTCACAGAGTGTATTATTACTTTAGGATTGTATGTAGGGACAAGGCCGCAAAACTATCACACAGTTTGGTTGAGCAAGAGACTGTTCCTGAACTGCCACTTTGTTCGTCCTGGCCCTGTCTCATATATCTAACACAGAAGCCGGCACTGGCCGTACTAGTTACGGTATTTCAGTTTTTGACTGCTAGACCTCTGTAACGCATCCGTACGAATTCCCCTTCGGGGATTTTGTTGGGAGGTTGTTTTTCTGACACAGGGTCTACTAGCAGCTTAGACTGACCTCATCTCCCTCTGTCCTCAGCTTCCTGAGTGCTGGAATTGCAGGTTTACACCACCGTGCCCCACTAGTAGTAGAATCTCCTGGCTAGCTCAGGTGTCAAAAGGCTTGATTACTAGTGATAAAGTTTTTTAAGGAACCTCTCTGAAGGATAAAAGTATTGTAGACCTCAAGGTCTGGGGGTACGGATAACAGAAATACAGCCAGTGTTGTGTCTGCACAGCTCGCTATCCTGTCTGGTTCTTAATATACCTTTCTTTTGTAGATGAATTAAAGAAGTTGCAAGAGCAGATGAAAGCCTTACAGGAGCAGCTAAAAGCTGCATCAATTAAACAGCCTCCAAGTACAGCCCGTTTGGGGGAACCACCTGGTAATGTGACTCTAATTGTAGGGATCGTATGCATTTTTGTTACCAAGAAACAACAGCATTAGTCTTTTCACCCAGCTCCTGCCAAAACTGTAGCATTCCTTTTATTTTTAATTGTGAAGGTGCATCTCTGCAGCCCCCGCTTAAGGAGAAGAAAATGCGGAGAATTCAGGAGTCGGCGTGCTTTTCTGCAGAGCTTGATGTCCCTGCCTTACCCAGAGCCAAGCGGGTAGCTCGGATGCCCAAGACTCCAGCAGGTGTGGTGCTCAAGGCCTAGCTGCGTTTCACTGCTCGGCTCTGTTGAAAATACACCATTCTACTGGGGGAGGGTTGTGAGAGGGGGTTGCAGGCAATTGAGCTGGTGTGTGTGCAGTTGCTTACAGATCCCTGGAGGCTGGAGTCACAGGCATGTGTGAGCTGCCCAGCTGTTGCCACACCAGGGTCTACTAGACAGTACTGCAGAGACCTGATGATAGTCACTTAGTGGTCTTGTTCTCTGGCAAGATCTGATTCCATGGAGCCTGTGGTTACATGCTTATACATTTGGAGGAACCTACCTTCTAGGCCAGCCTGGGCTTCTGATTGAGACCCAGTCTCAAAATAGCAACAAGAAAGAAAGTATCCGGATGTGTTGATTACAGAAGGAATGCTGTAAGCAGGTTTTATAGCCTCAGTCATTCTCCACTTCGTATGCTCATTTTCTAGAAACACCTTCAAGGACAAGGACATCCTCACAACCACTGCAGGTTACTTCCAGTTTTCTAGAGCCTAAAAGCTCCTCTCCGAGGTCAACGAGCATGCCCTCTCTGAGGTCTGTTCCTGGAAACAAACTTAGTGGGATAACTAGAAATCCGAGCACGGCAACCCCTGGGAATTCTGGGGAACGGCCCACCCAGGTTCCCCAGGTCTCTGTGGAAGCCTTCTCAGGCCTACGCCTCAGGTCAGTAGCCATAACTTCCCTTTGCACCTGTCTCGCTAGATGGCTCTTACTCCTGTGAGAAGATGGGTCTTTAGAGGCTTTGCGTGCATGTGTGCATGTCAGGTTCACACAGCAGCAGCTCTTGACTGAGGGGTCTTAGTGCAGTGGGCTGCACTGTCTTAACTCAGTGCACTGTGGTGTGGACTGTTTAAGGAAGGCTTGTCTACACAATGAAAATGGTGGTGCATACCTTTAATCCCAGCAATCTGGATCCAGAAGCAAGAGGTGCTTTGTGAGCTCAAGGCCAGCCTGGTCTACATAGTGACACAGATTTCATTATAAAACTTCCCATGTTTGTATGGCTGTGGTTTAATCTAAATTTATTGTGTACAGAATTGGGATCCTAGACAATTTTTAAATGTATACAATTGAAATATATACACTTTCGAAACATATACAATTCAAGTATATGCAATTTTTAAATATATAGTCTTTAATTCCCACATGCAGAAAGCTGAGGAAAAAGGATTGGAAAGTAAGGCTAGCCTGCATAAGTGCATGGCCAGCCTGAGCTGCAAAGTTAACCACAGTCTCAAATGCAAAAACAGGTACAGAATAGCAGTACCTTCTTATAATAAGATTACGAAAAATTATAAGGTAAACTTTGTAGGTAAATCTATGTCCAGGGAAGAGTAACCTTCACTTAAAAATTGTTTTACATATATAAGTACACTGTAGCTGTCTTCAGACACACCAGAAGAGGGCATCAGATCCCATTACAGATGGTTGTGAGCCACCATGTGGTTGCTGGGATTAGAACTCAAGTTCTCTGGAAGAGCAAACAGTGCTCTTAACTGCTGAGCCATCTCTCCAGCCCTAAAGTTAATTTTTTAAATGTACTTTAAGGGGGAAAACACTGCTTACTGAGGCAGGAAGATTATGATGTTCCAGGCCAGTCTGGGCTACATAGTGAAGTCCTATCCCAAGAAACCAAAACTAACTAAATAAAAATAACTATATGCTGTCCATATGATATAGAAGTACCCTGGGACACTGGAGAAATTGATGCCTGTAATGTTCGCCTGACCACCTGGTAAGGTGCCAGGTAGTCTGTTACCAGAATGATGACCTAGAATTACTGGCTTCTCCACCCAGGCGACCTCGAGTCTCCTCCACAGAAATGAACAGGAAGATGACAGGCCGGAAACTGGTCAGACTGTCTCAAATCAAGGAGAAGATGGCAACTGAGAACCTGGAAGAAACGGACTGGGTGACATTTGGGGTTATTCTGAGGAAAGTCACTCCACAGAGCACTCAGAGCGTAAGCTGCTTTACTGATTCCTGAGCTGCACGCCTGCCAGGTTAAGGGGTCCCCAGGTCGTCATCTGGTACCTGCCAGCCTATCTTTTGAAATCACTTCTAGTGGGCACTCGTCTTTGGGTTGGTGTGCAAGGGTACTGTCTGCTGAGAGACAGTGGGACTGTGGCTTGTCCAGCCGTTCTGACTGCATCTCAGTGGTCAGAGTTTAGGGGACGCCTCTGTTGGTCCCTGAGATACTGTCACCTCTCCTTTGGAGAAGGCCACGTAATTGGAAGCTGAGCCCACAAATCCCAGTGAGCATAAGGTGCTGGTATCGCTGGCCAAGTCAGTGAGGTGTGTACCAAGAGCTCTTAATAGCAGCACCGGTGATGAATAGTCCCCCGCTCTCTAGTCTGTGATCGCTATAAATGATTATGCTGTAGCTGCCTCTTGTCTCATACTAGGATGGCAGTGGGACGTTGTCACACACAATCATGTGCCTGTGACCCTGGGTGGCAGTGCTAGGCTACCCTGCTCAGTTACACCCTTTACTAAGTTTGCTTGTGGCCTGCCTTGCTTCCGCTTCGTCTCAAATGAGGCAGGTAATAAACGCTAAAGCCTAAAGAAAGAACTAATTTATAACTTGAAAGCACTCTGACAACCATTCATTTAAGGGGAATTCAGATATTCTTCCACAATACGACTCCATAACGTGGAGTCACCATAAAAGCCAGGGTTCAAACGTGACTGAAAGACTCTTATTCACTCCAGGGAAAAACGTTTAGCATCTGGAAACTGAACGACCTCCGAGACCTGACGCAGTGTGTGTCCTTGTTTTTGTTTGGAGAGGTTCACAAAGACCTCTGGAAGACAGATCAAGGGACCGTCATAGGGTTGCTCAATGCAAATCCCATGAAGCCCAAAGATGGTTCGACGGAGGTGAGTCTATAGTTACTTCTGTATCAGAAACATGTTAGTCTTCCTCTGGGCTGTACCCGATTCTGTCCCCAATATCTTGGCTCTTCATTTGTTGGCTCATTGTCTACCAATATTCTGTGAATCTACTTACTCTAAATGGATTTGAATTAGCATCACCATTTCCAGAGTTTACTGAACTCTCATTATCACTGCTATTTTATTCATTATCAAAGAGAAATAGAGAACACACACCTTTGACACAGCTCACATGTGGAGGTAAAAGAACAGCTTTATGGAGCCACGTTTTGTACCTTTATGTGGGTTCAGGGATCAAACTCAGAGCTGCAGCGTTTTACAACAGGCAAGTACTGGGCCATCTGACCAGCTCAACTTTGCTGACTCTCCCACACAGGCTCCTTAGGTCTCTTCATACATGTCCATGGTTGTATCAAGAGGTCAGTGTGATGCACTGAATGAATTTTGCTTCATTAATTTTACTGGCCTAGCTGGCTCTTCGAGTCAAAGTGAATCTTTGCCCTCCCGGCCTGCGTTAGAGTTTTGTGTTACCATTGCTTCCTAGTGAGTTGCTAACCAGTATAAATCGCAAAGCATAGATTTTTCTGCTCTGTCCTGCAAGGGCTTTATTTCCAGTAGAGAATGGCAAAAGTCTTCATTTGTTGGTTGGGAGTGTATTTGATCTTTTGTAAAAAAAACCCTTCTATATGGTTTCTTTTAAACAAACAGTGGATTTAGATGGGTGTGCTAGTTCACACCTGTAATCCCAGCAGTCCTGCAGCAAAGGCCAGAGGATTGCCATTACTTCAAGGCCAGTGTGGGCCTATGATCCTGTTTCGTAAAACCAAATAACTGTGTGTGTGTGTGTGTGTGTGTGTGTGTGTGTGTGTGTGTGTGTGTTTCTCTGTAACCCAAATTCTAGGATTCTGGGTATAAGTTACCATTTTCAACTATTTTTCCTTTTCTTTCTGTTTTCTAACTTACTGCCTTTATTAGTTTATTGTGGGCTGGCAGCGAGGTGCATGTGTGTCAGCATATATGTGGAGATCAGGGGACAGCTTGCAGAATGGGTTCTCACCTTCCACCATGTGGGTTCCTAGAGTTGAACTTAGGTCATCAGAGTTATTAGCAAGTACCTTTACACACTGAGCCATCTTGCCAGCCCAACTTTCTTCTGAGTCTAGTCTAGTCTATAGGTATGGGGACAGTCACAAGTCTTGGGCCAGTCTGGGCTATGTGGTTAATTTGGACTATCCTCTAGTATACAGCAAGACCCTGGTCTCTCCTCCCTCCCAAAAACAGGAAACTAGAAACAGGCAGCTTAGTGATACTGTATATCTGATATATCTATGAGTGTCTTAATTACTTTTGTAGCCCTGTGAAAGATACTACAACCACAGCAACTTATAAAAGAAAGCCTTACAGTGTCAGAGGGTGAGTCCATGGCCAGCATGAAGGGGATTCTGATAACAGACAGGCAGGCATGACACTTAAGGTAGAAAGACTGAACCCAGTTTTTGAAGCATCAAAGCCTACCCCCAGTGGTATACGTCTGCCAACAAGGTCACACCTCCTAATTCTCAAAATATTTCCAGCCAACTGGGTACCAAATATTCAAATACATGAACCTATGGTGCAGTGTTTAGTGAAAGCACCACAGTGAGTTTCTGCCTTTCCCTCTTGGTTACAAGATGGCACTGAATCACTATGAAGCAGAATACTGTATCTCCCTATGCTGGGAGGGGAATCTACTCATTGGTTTATTGATCCTGGCTTGGGAGGCTCGGAACAGCTTGATATTTTCTGCTAAAATTCCTAGATCTGGTGGGAGGTCTTGCACAAACTCAGCTATCAGGGTGTGAATGCAGTTAGGCAGAACGACTCTGTTACAGATGTGCAACAGGGTGCTCTGTGGGCCCACCCCCCTGGGCTCAGGAGAACTGTCCAATGTAGATAGAGGTTTACCTGTGGCCAAGTTTGCTTGGAGGCTGGCTGGGGGATTTGAAAGTGTTCAGATCTAGATTCTGTTACCTAGCAACCACTGGGCCCTATGACTTCAAGTGACAGGGTGCCCTGTTCTGGAAACAAGGACAGAGCCTAGTCACTTGAGGACAGTCCTTATCTCAGCGTGAGAATTGGCTGCAGGGAGCAGGAGAACTGAGTCAGCCAAGGTCATTGAGACTGTCCCCTCACACTCTTATCACCACTGGTGGCAGGATGAAAAGGGGTGAGCCAGGATGTCTCTAGTAGGAAATCAAGAACTTCCTTATTCCTGTTCCAGTCTAATTTGCCAAGCCGTAGCCATATGACCATTGTGAGCAGTAAGGAATGCTGGGAAAACAGGGCTGCATCCATTGTCTGAGGCTAAGCATTTGGCCAGCCTGGGCAGCCAGGATTCCAACAGCCTAGAGGAAGGAAAGGTTGGTTACAGAAAAGGGAGCTGAGACTGAGTCTTCTGCACTGGCTAGTCTACAACTGTATAGAGCACTGGCTGCAAGATGTCTTCCTAAGCCAGCTGCTGACATACCTTCGCTCATTCTCGGGATAAAGACCTTTAGCACTTACCTACGCTCTCTCTCACAGGTGTGCTTGTCTATTGATCATCCTCAAAAGGTCTTAATTATGGGAGAAGCTATGGACCTGGGAACCTGTAAAGCCAAGAAGAAGAATGGAGAGCCGTGCACACAGATAGTTAACTTGGTGGGTGTCAAATCCTTTAGCATTTGCCTATGAAAAGAATCGATCCTGAGGGACAGACTTTAGGTGCCGCGTGGCCATGAGCACAGCCGAGCCCTGGAGGGCACAGGGACTCACTGAGCACTTGGTGTGAGCGGGGAGAGATGGCCACACTGCTCGTAGGCTGCTGACCTCTCCGTTGCTTTCCCTGCAGCACGACTGTGAATACTGCCAGTATCACATCCAGGCCCAGTACAAGAAGCTTAGCGCAAAGCGGTCAGATCTGCAGTCCACTTTCTCCGGGGGACGCATTCCCAAGAAGTTCCGCAAAGGCACCAGCCTGAAGGAGCGGCTGTGTCAAGATGGCTTCTACTACGGCGGGGTTTCTTCTGAGTCCTTCGCAGCCTCCATGTAAGGCATTTCTGGGGGGCTGCTCTTGGGGAAAGATTTTGCTTCTCTCTTAGGAGGAAGCTGGTGGTGGACTGTTCTGAAACTGTCCTGGGGTGACTCTATGAGCTTCTTCGTAGCTAAAGTCGCAGTGGTCAAGGACATCTTTTCTTCCTAGGGAGAGAGAAGCACATTGGGAATGAAAGGACAGTGAGTCATGTGATCTGACAGAGCCCATGCTTACGTTTAGCCAGATGTGATGTCTCGTACCTGAAATCCCAGCTCTTGGGAGACTGAGACAGAAAGAACATGAGCCGGCCTAAGCTGTCTAGGGAGACCCTGTCCCAGTGGAGAAACCAGTCTGGAGAGATGGCTCAGAGGTTAAGAGTGCACACTATTTGCCAGAGGACCAGAGTCTGTTTTTCTGTACCATGTCAACGACTCGACCATCGTTACTCCAGTTTCAGGAGATCTGATGCTATTTTTTGGCCTCTCTGGGTCAGTGTGCACAACCCTACTCTCAGACACATAGTAAATGAATAAAACCTTTTTAAGTAAGGAGATAACCAAGAGGGAAGGGCAGCAGAATCAGGAGTCTGTTCCAGCCACAGCAGCATTCCGGGCCAGCGTGGGGTATATGAGTTCCTGTAGCAAAGCAATGTGGTGACACTCTTGAGCCCGTGTTATTTGTCTCGATCTCGTAGAGGGATGTTGCTGACCTCCACCTATAGAATCCACCTCTAACTTTGTCACGCGTGATGTGGCCCACATGGAGGCATGGTGATACAGGACAGGTGATCATGGCCCTCTACCGTGAGTCTAGACTGTCTAAGGAACCCCAGGTGATGTGTGGCCTTGTCATCTTCCCGTAAGGATGGCATCTGAGCACATGACAGGTCAGAGCAGGTACAAAGAAACCACGATTGAACTAAAAGCAAGCAAACAAACAAAAATTTCCTGATCTTAAAGAATTAGGAAAAAAGGCTTGTACTTTATAGGAAGTAATGGCTCTTTAGTCATTTTTAGTAGCTATAAAGTATCCTTTAATGGTTATTTACCATATTCCATATGGGTAAATGCTAATGATGTGTCTAATAACATTGTAGTTTTTTAATAATTTAGGACAAGATTTCATGTAGCCCAGGCTAGCTTGAGCTCTATGTACACTCAAGCCTGACCTTGAATTCCTTACCCTCCTGCCTCCATCTCCAGTACTGGGATAGCATGTATGTGCCACTCTGCCCCCGCGACTGATAACATTTTAAAGGGACCTATAACTGTAACATACTAAACTAATAGTCACTAATTATTTTAAGACAGGTTCTTAGGCTTCTGTATCACAGTATTGGAGTATTGTTGTTTCTGGCCCTTTGGCAAAGCTTTTAGTCGAATCACGGTTTATTTGTGCCTGTTCTGAACTGTCATATGCTCAGATGCCATCCTTATGGTAAGATGACAAGGCCACACATCAGGGATTCTCCAGCAACTCCGTAGGCTCTCCATCTGGGATTTAGTGTGTAAACCAGAACTCCTGGGCTAGCAAAGCCTGCATTCAAGTGTGGGCCAATGAACTTGGACCGTTGGTAACAGATGCAATGGGAATCTTCATATTTTGTTTTGGAAGGCATTGCAGCCCAGTAACTCTGCTTTGGCTCTTGTTACAGGGCGGCAGCCGTTGCTCCTAAGAAGAAGGTTCAAACCACACTGACCAATCTGGTTGTGAGGGGCACAAACTCGATCATCCAGGAAACAAAACAAAAGCTCGGTAATTCTCCCTTCACCCATCCTCTTCTCCAGTGGGTGCAATATTTGGGGCTGAGAATGGTTACGGCTTGCTCATGCTCTTCAGTGATGACCTGAGCTTAGTGGCGTAGGCTAAAGAAGAAAAGCTTGGTGACTGAGCAGTAAGAGAAATGTTCAGCTTGATCTTAGCGGGTCAGCCTTTCAATATCCAGCATCAGTACTAGGTTCCCTTTTGTTAAAATAGGCTTGGGCTAGACAGTGCCATTCCACCCATACCTTTGGTCCTGACGTTTAAAAGTTCTGCACTGGCTAGAGAGATGGCTTAGAGGTTAAGAGCTCTGACTGCTCTTCCAGAGATCCTGAGTTCAGTTGCAGCAATCACATGATGGCTCACAACCATCTGTAATGGGATCAGATGCCCCCTTCTGGTGTGTCTCATATAAAGTAAATAAGTAAACCTTTAAAAAAAAAAAACTCTTGCCTTTTTTTTTTTGTATTCCATCTTATTCCCTAACAGTTTAACTAAGTTATGACTAGAATTTAAAAAGTGATCTCGCATGATAGCGAACATTTACTCTTTGAATCCTCTAAAATCAATGTCTGCATGTTACAGGAATTCCCCAGAAGAGCTTGTCTTGCTCTGAAGAGTTCAGGGAATTGATGGCCCTACCCACATTTGGAGCCAGAAACTTACAAAAGCATTTAGCCCGAGCCAAGTCTTCAGGTACAGTCAGTGTGTGTGATTATGGCGTATGCCCATGTTCCCAGACCTTCTCTGCAACTCTCAGTGTGTGGCCTGTGTTTTAGGGAGCTCCAAGGCCCCCATCCAGTCCATCTCAGCGTCAGCCCTCTTGAAGCAGCAGAAGCAACAGATGCTGGAAATGCGGAAGAGGAAAGCAGAAGAAATACAGAAACGGTTAGAGGCAGATTTGTCTCTCCCCCTCTGATTAATTCTACTGTTTCCAGAGCCTGCTGGAGTTGGGAAGAGCAATTACTGTGGCCCTGGAAAGGAGGAAGAGAGACTTTCTGAGTGCTGGCCTTGAGCTCAATAGTTTATCTGCAAAATGAGAGATTTGGGTGCTGAGGTTCTGAAATGAAGCCATAGACTTTGTTATTTCAAAGGTGTTGGGTGGGCAAGGGACTAGCACGATTGCTCAGTCAGTAAATATGGCTGCCACCAAGCCATAGAGACTGGGTTCTATCATTAGATATTTTTGTTTGATTGGTTGTGTTCTGTCTTTGGTTTGGTTGGTTGGTTGGTTGCTTGGTTGGTTGGTTGGTTGGTTGATTGGTTTGATTTGATTTGGCTTTTTGTTTGTCTTTCAAGATAGGATTTCTCTTTGTGACCTTGGCTGTCCTGGAACTTATTTTGTAGACCAGGCTGGCCTTGAACCCAGAGAGCTGCCTGCTTCTACCTCCCAGGTGTTGGGCTTAAAAGCATTTGCCACCACCACCCATTTTAGGTTGTTTTGTTTTGTTTTAATTCTCTGAGGGTTTCAAACATGCCTATAAGGAATTGTAGTCAATCCACTCCGTGCCATTTCAACACCTCATCCCTCCTCCCTTAGGAAGGGTTCCTAGGCGTCCCTTGTGTATTCCCTTCCTGTAGGATGCAGTGAGGCCCTGAGGGTCTTACAGTTAACCACAAACAGATGCCTCCACATTATAATTTTAGATGTGTGCTGTAGACAGCATCTCCTGCCAAGCCGGTTGGTAAAAACAGTCATCAGTTAGGGAGCGATGGAACATCCACAGCATAGTCAGGCAAAGTGGGTGGACCTGGTGTTCTTAGCTGCTAATTTGAATTATTAGCCAAAGAAAGGAAATTGTTTACCAACACAGTTGTCTTCTCTAGCTTATCCAGGGCCTCCTGGTCTGCTTTGAGTTCTAAGTCTTTTGAGCCTTGGGTATCTAATTTGGGTTTTGGCTGTAGCATGGAGCCTAGGGGTTAAGGCGTGCTAGACAAAGAAATGATTTAGCCCTGAGCCATGTACTTGAACCCCGTATTATTTTCTTCATATTCCTTTTAAGATTCCTCCAAAGCTCAAGTGAAGCCCCAAGCCCAGCAGTGCCATCTTCCTCTCGACAGGCTGCTGCCCAGTCTCCTCAGACCGGGGCTGAGTTCCCCAGGTCGGAAGGAACTGCAGCCCCACGGACACCTAAGCTGGGCAGAGGCATCTCAGAAGGGGACGACGTTCTCTTCTTTGATGAGTCACCACCACCCAGACCCAAACTGAGCGCAGCAGCAGAAGCTAAAAAGGTAACTGGAGGGTCAGGCAGGCAGTGAAGTGCTTACTGTGCTTGAGGACCTGCGTTTGGATCTCTAGCACTCAAGTAAAAAACCAGGCACGGTGGCTGCGTGTGACCCTGGGGGCGAACAAATGGATCCATGATGGCCAGCCATTCTGGCCAAGCTCTGAGTTCTGGGCTCAGGGAAAGATCTTATCTCGAGATAAGATGGGGGCTGGAGAGATTGGCCGTTGGTTAGAGTACTTGGATGGCCTTGTAGAGGACCTAGGTTAGGTTCCTAGCACCCGCATCAGGCAACTCTTACAACACGTGACTTCAGTTCCAGGGAATCTGACACCTTCCTCTGGCCCTCAGGGCACCTGTACACATATGACACACATAGACAAGCAGGCAGTAGAAACTTTAAGGTGAGAGTGCGGAAGGAGGAAAGACACTCGTTAATTTAAACACATTCATCCATACTGTGCACACCCAAGACTCTTGTTTTTAAAACAAAAAAAAAAAAGTAAGGATTTATTGATTTCTGTTGGCTTCTGTTTTCATCGCTTGGCCTTGCATTCTGTGACGAGATGGCATTTGAAACTGTACTGCTGGCCAGGAGAGAGTCACTGAGCAGCTGTTAGCCAATCATCCTAAGCAGTTTCAAAGTAAGCGCAATGCTAGTGGTGTCAGCATCGTGCCGAGCTTAGCTAAGAACTCCAGAGCCATCATTGCCGTACAGTGTCTTGTCCGGCTAGAGGAGGCAGCCCTCGGGAAGGTGTGGGTAGCATTAGGCAAAGATTCCTGTGATGGTTGTGGTAAGACTACAGACTAATGGTTACCCAGGGCTGCAACTGTATTGGAGTCATGAAATGTTTATACTGATAAAAGGCTGTGGGCGCACAATGTCCGTAAATTAACAGAGTCAAACATGTAACAGATTCAAGCTATTCCTGGTAATCCTTGCCTGTGCCGATGAAGAGGCTTCACTGCAGGCTTGCTTCTGAACCTACCACATGCACACTTTGTCTGACGGACGCACTATCACAGCACCAAAGAGCACTGTCTGACGCCTTGGCTCAAGTTCCATGCTGTTTTATATAGTCTGCAACAGTTCTGGTATATCCTCAATTCTCTACTCTTAAAGATGGCTTAAATGTGGAAATTAAAGATAATGCCTTAATTACAGCAAGCAAAGACCTTCAATATTTCCCTCCTGTTATTCCTCAGCATACATGTATCAAAATTAGTTTTATCTCTGAAATGTAGTGTTAAAACATTTGATTTTAAAAGTTGCTAAATGAATTTTTTGGCCTGATCCGTGTGGACAGACTTTCCAACAATTTCCAAAGGGGCCCTAAACATACATGTGCCTTTTTATCGTGTGTATTTTCCTGGAACATCATTGTTTATGGACTTACCTTTGTCCTGTGTGTTCGTGCACATGACACTCGAGGGGTCATCAGACAAATTGCAGGAATAGGTTCTCCGGCCACCATGTGGGTTCTCGGGTTAGAATTCAGGTCATCGGGCTTTTTCCACTCATCTCAGCAGCCTGGTGTCTGTCTGATAGAGAACCAAGGGTTGTGAGACTCTAGGTGCCTGTCCTGTCTCAACTGTCTCTTTGCTTGTTTCTAGTTAGCTGCTATTGCAAGATTAAGGGCAAAAGGCCAGATTCTTACAAAAGTAGATCCAAACAATGTTGTGAAGAAGCAAATGGACGCCCGAGCTGTGCTGGGAGTGAAGGAACGTGTGGAGAACAGCCACTCAGTTTCTCCTGAAGGTATTGTGGCTTCACTGTCAGGAGTGGGGGGACAGATCCTGTTTAGAGAGGCCATGTTTTAAACATAAGTTCTCCAACATCAAGTGTGGTTTAGGTCTCTAAATGGTCCAGGTTGCCTCGCTCCACCCGTCTTCTTGCTCCCGAGTAACAAGAGTTTCAAGAGGAGTTTCCTGTTTTCACTTTGTTAAGCATGGGAACAGCCAAATGTCATTTACAGTTGGCTGGTATGTCACAGTTTTGTTCCTCTGTCACTGTGATCAAAAGTCAAGCACTCCACCTCTGTGTAGGCTCCTTAATCTCTGCTTAATTTTTTTATTATTGCTTGCTTGTTTGTTTTAAGCAAAGTCTCATTCTGTAGCCAAGGTTGTCTTCAAACTTGGCAATCCTCCTGCCTTACCTTTGCCAGTAATGGGATTGTAGACCATCATACCCAGCCTTCCGTACACTGGGGTCACCTTTGCCGGTTACAGCTGGGTTCCCCGTGTCAGGGCTGAAGAGGCTGACAGGGAGAGTTGGGGTGGAGCACCCTGCTTCTCCCGATCTGCTCAGTAATAGCCAGTGCTGTTCTGCAGATGAGCTGGAGCCTGCCAGGAAGAAAAGGAGAGAGCAGCTTGCCTACTTAGAGTCAGAGGAATTTCAGAAAATCCTAAAAGCAAAGTCCAAGCACACAGACATCCTGAAAGAGGTAAGCGGCCCAGGGAGCAGGCCAGTGTCCTTCCGAGCAAAGCTCTATGAGGACTGAGGATCCATTTCTCTCACAGGTAAAGAAGTAACTGTATAATATATGATTTGCTTTAAGAAGCAGGAGCATTATGAGGTAGGGGTGTGTGTGTGTGTGTGTGTGTGTGTGTGTGTGGTGGGGTGTGTAATGGGTGGGTGTGACTTACTTTGTGTGACTACCTCAACTTCGGAGCTGTATCATTGCTCTTCAGAAAAGCTCCCTGTCCACATCCCTACTGCTCTAGTTGCTTGGGACGTTCTTCTTATACCCTGGCATTCTGAGTGGCCAGAACCTAGCCATGGGCCTGTCATCCATGGGACCTCTGGAGTCTGTCGGAACAGTGTGTTGAGCTGTCGCTCATGAGCTCTCAACTTATGGCCACTGTTGATGATCTCACTGCTTCTTATCTGAACTTCTAAAATCCAAACGCCTTTAGGTCTTTATCTTCTTTTATTCCCTATTTTAAGGTTTTGGGGTTTTTTGGGCGCGGGGGGGGGGTTAACCTAGTATGATCTTTGGCTTAGCCTTGGTTTACTCTGTGTAGGGTTCTGACATTTTGCCTGTCTCTTCAGCTCTGCTTTGATGATGATTGAGTAAATCATGGGAGTCATTATTCTGAGCATATATTGGGTTTGGTGCCATTACTCATGTGGGTTTTGTCATTCAGACCGAGGCTGAGCTACAGGAAGCCTATTTTGAGCCACTGGTGAAGAAAGAACAGATGGAAGAAAAGATGAGAGCCATCCGAGAAGTGAAGTGCCGTGTGGTGACTTGCAGGACGGTGCGTGGGGGCAGGACTCCAGCGTGAAGGCGGGGTTCGGGGGAGGGGCAGAAGCTCCACTCGATCTGAGGAACTGTGGGATGTGGGACCATAGCTTGTAATATGTCATTTAGAATTGAAAATAAATAGCACAAGATAGACAAAATTCAGGTTCCCTGCCTGATCTAGAGCTGTGCAGTGGAGTGTTATTTAACTGGGACAATATTTAATTGATTCTGAGTGTCCATCCATTATCATCAAGGCAGGAACATGGCAGCATCCAGGCAGGTATGGTGTAGGAGCAGCTGAGAGTTCTCCATCTTCATCCGAAGGCTGCTAGGAAAAGACTGGCTTCCAGGCAGCTAGGATGAAGTTCTCAAAGCCCATGCTCATAGTGGCACACCCACTCCAACAAGGCCACACCTCCTAATTGTGCCAGTCCCTGGGCCGAGCATATGCAAACCAGCACAGTCGAGAACTCCACTTGAGCCTGGTGTGGTGACTTGTGCCTCCCATCCTAGCATTTGGAAGGGGGTGATGGGAGCCTGTAAATGGCCATGAGTTCAAGGCCAGCCTGGGCTATACAACCTTGTTAGCAAAGAAAAGCATCATTAAAGATTAGGTGGTGAAGTCTGGGCAGTGACAGAATATGGGGGTCCTGATAGCAGCCCCTCTTCCCGCCTTCAAAGCCCCTCACCCAGCGTGTGGTCTGTCTGTCTGCAGTGTGCCTATACCCACTTCAAGCCTCTGGAGACCTGCGTCAGCGAGCAGCATAGCCTCCACTGGCACAATGGCGTGAAGAGGTTTTTCAAGTGTCCGTGTGGAAACAGGACTATCTCCCTGGACAAGCTCCCAAATAAGCACTGCCGGTACGAACGTCACGTGGGCTTCTCTGTCTCCCGATAGAGCCTCCCCAGCAGAAGACTGTGCATGGTGGTGGGCTGACGGGTGTGTGTTAGGGTGAGCGGTGGGGGCAGCCGTGGAGAGGGGAGCGGGTCCTTTTCGGCAGGCAGATGGTACTTAGATGGATGGGTCTCCTCTGCCTTGTCTATTACCAGTTCTTGACCTAGGACGGTGTTCTCCAGTAGACAGAAGTTAATGCCTAGATGGCACCCCTCACTGGGACACACGTGGCCCTGTAGTGTCGTCACCTGAAGTTTCATCTCTGAAGCTCCAGATTACCGATGAGTAGAAGGCTGTTTCTCAGGTCTCGGAAGTGCTTATTCTGTGTAGCTTTGAGCATTACCATGATAGGGGTACCTCCGAGCAGCTCTTCCTTGAATGAAGGGGCAACATTTTCCCTGTAACCCGCACCCCCCCCCCCATTGTCTTCATGTGTATGGGGTTGGGAGCTGTTAATACCTTACTATTGAGTGAAGCCATTTATTTTCTGTTTCAGTAACTGTGGCCTCTACAAGTGGGAACGAGATGGAATGCTAAAGGTGTGTGTGGTCATTTGCTTCTCATACTGGAACAACAGTTACCTGACATAATCAACTTTAAAAGAGGGAAGGTTTCCTTTGGCTCACAGTCCTCCGGTTTCTGCCTGGTTGGTCTGTTTTTGGACCTTTGGTGGGAGAAGATGACAAAAGACTTGTTTATCTCATACAGAACTAAAAAGATCACTGGGTCCTACTGTTCCTTCGGGGTCTCATCCTCAGGGATCTAGAACTCCCACTAGGTTCCACTGCCTCCCAAGGGCACCAAGCAGGTGCCAAAGCTGTGACAGATGGCCTTGGGAACATTGTAGACATCTAGCTGTGCATGACTGCATTCTAACTCCTAATTAGAAAGTAAGGATGAAGTGTGTCTCACCCGTTTGCCCTCCTGTCTCTAGGAGAAGGCTGGTCCAAAGATAGGAGGAGAAACCCTGCTGCCTCGAGGGGAAGAGCACGCCAAGTTTCTCAACAGCCTTAAGTGACTGCAGATGTCTCCCCACCAGCCTGACTTCTGTGGCTCTGAGAAGCAAGAGATTGGCTCCGTGCTGTCCTTTTTCCTGATTGACACCATGAGGACGAGGTGCTTGGTAACCGCAGTGCCTACTCCCTTTCCTCTGTGTGCTGGTTCAGTGGTAATGTGCACGTGGGTAGCCAGGGCACTGCAGCCTTTCCTCCGTTACAGATGCCTTACGCAGCCACGCAGATTTTTGCCCCAGAACTGAAAGGTGGCACAAGAGCTTTGCTTCTGGGTCTCCTTCACACGTTAGCATGGACACTGAGAGACCAAAGCGCTAACATGGCATGGTTATCTCCCTCTTCCATACATCGGGTTCTGGATGATGAATGTGCTGACACTGGAGGCCACCGTCTTTCCTTCTGTTACACTGTGAGTTCTGCTTTTTCCTTGAGATGAAGTCACGGAGCCAGTTTGTATAGAGAAGGAAGTTGCTCTGCCTACATACAATGCTGTGGGACTCAGAAATGCCTGGCTCTTGTCACCTTTCGTGCAGATTTATTTAAGATGACATTCGGTGCTCCTAATAAAAGCAGATGTACAACTTGAGAAGCTGTAAACATGACTCAGAAACCAAGGGTACAGACAGAATTCTGAGTACTTTGGGTAGGGTTACAGGTCTACTTATTGTGTGTGTGTGAAGAATCTTAAAGGTCAAAACATACACAGCTAACCCTGGGAAACAGTTCTTGAGATTAAGCAAGCTAGCTGGACAAACTATTTCTCAAACAGTGTTGACACGCGTGAATGCTAGTACTGTCTAGGGGTAATGTAAGTTGGCAGGATACTTACCCTGGAATCTAAACTCTAGCTAGACATGTAAAATAAGTGTTAGTAGGAACCAAAGGTCCTGGACACCAGTCTGAAAGGATGAGGTACCTGAAGTCAGCAGCACAGCTGCACGGAACAGGAAGGACGGATGGCTGAGAGCTGTCTGCGCTGTGTGGGAAACGTGTTCTTGCTTACATGCTGTCTCTGAGATGTTTAGATGCTTACAAAGCTCTGGGACCTGCGTGTGGATGCCTTCATTTATTTATTGTTTTTAATTTTAATTCCCAAATAATTAGAAACCCAGCGGAACCCCTTCCCACTCTCACAGATACTGGAAAGTTAGGTTTGAGTGCATTGTGTGTGTGGTTTCCCATAATATTCACAGGGGAAGAGGGGTAGAGAGAGCTACCCATGACCTTAAAAATATTCATTAACGGAATTAATCTTTTAATCCTACCTTTTAGTGCTTTTACCAACTATTAAAAACTTTCATCAAATCCACTATATGTTGACCTTTCTTCCTGACTTACTATCAGAGCCCATCTCGTCATCAGGCTTAGAGCTGGCTGAGCACTCAACAACTGGCAGAAACCGGCTGATCTGAATCTATCTTTAAGATAGTTTGTTGTTTTAGGTTTTCTATTCATGTGGGGTTTCTTTTCCTGTTTAGAAAAAAAAAATAACTTAAAAAAAATCCAAACAAGAAAAAGAATTAAATAACAATCTTTTAGAATAGAAAATAGGGAACTTCTAATAGGTAAATTGTATAGGTAAATTGTCTCCAACCCAAGCTAAGACACCAAAAGCCTCAGGGTGGCTGGGGTTTAGCAAAGTAAATGGGCTGGTTAAATAATGTCCAAAGGAAGGCATTTATGTATTAGCATTGGGTGCATGGGAGACAGGGCAATGACTCAGCAGTTATGAACATTCCATGCTCTTCCAGGAGAGCTGGGTGCACTTCCCAGAACACACGGACTAGCAACCGGCTGGAACTCTAGTACCAAGCAATCCCTCTCCCCTACTTTCTAGACTATGTAGTGCACTTACATGCAGGCAAAACACTCCTGCACATAAAATAAAAATAAAGTCTGTTTGCTTGAGTGAGTCACTGATAGCCATCGACATGTGTTCTCTGCTGTGAAAGTCAGTATTACCACCCTGTGACCAGGCTTGTATACGCCGGAGTCCCTCCAAAATGGTGGAGAGTTCAAACACTGAAATTCTATATTGGCCAATATTTGAAAAAGGAATGAAAGGCCGATTGGCTAAAGTTAGAAGCAATTTATAGAAAAACATTAATTTTTTTTTAAATCAAAAGCACAATCATTAAGACATTAGCCTAAAGCCAGTTTCTAATAAAAGCCCAACCTAGACTCTGCCCCCATTAGGATAAGTGTAGAAAATAATCCATTTCATACCACTTTCTACCTGTCTTTCCTAGAGTTTAAGGTAACTCATAGAACACACTTCAGTGTCTGGCATCTTTCACTTGCATGGTATTGTGAGATTCATCCATGTGGCCACATATTATTACCAAGCATGCTGCTGAATGGATGTTTGTCATTGGTTTATGTAGTCGCCCATTGGACATTTTAATCAAAGCCATTAGAACTTTGACCAAAGCTGCTATGAAGATCTATTCAGAAGTATGTTGGGTCTTTTAGGTAAAAATAAAAAAATCTAGAAATGGAAATCTAGGTTGCATCATAAGTAAATGTGTGTTTTAGCTTTATAAGACCTGCCAGCCTACTCTACAGTAGTTGATCGAGTATATGGATGGAAATTCCATTTCCCATGTGTTCCATAGCTTCACCAACACCTGATATTGTCATTTTCATTTTAATGCATATATGAGTGTGTGCCTGTCTGTCTCCACGTGTGCACAATGTGAATGCAGTAGCCACAGAGGCCAGAAGAGGACATCGGTTCCCCACCAGCTGGAGGTAGCAAGCTATGATGACCTGCCCTATATGAGTGCTGGGTACCACACTGACCTTAAAGAGCAGCAAATGTCTTAACTGCTAAGCCATCTTCCCAGCCCTTTGTAAGTTCAGCTATTCGAATCAGTGTATGATGACATCTCACTGTGGTTTTAATCCTTACCGCCAATACCACTGAGCATCTTGTCATGTGCTGTTGACTAGCCAAATGTTTATACGATTAGGATGAGTGATAGAAAGGATGTTCTGAATACAAATGCTTGCTTTAACCATGAAGGACTCCGATGATTGCTGTGTATAGTCTACAGCTGTGGTTCTCAACCTTCCTAAATGCAATGACTCATATTCTCGTGTTGCAGTGACAACCCCCTTCCCACCATGAAATTATTTTTGGCTGCTACTTTATAATTGTAATTTTGCCACTGTTACAGATCATAATGTAAATACTGAAATGCAGGGTATCTGATATGCAATCCCTGTCAAAGAGTCATTCAACCCTCTCCCCACAATGGGGTCACGACTCAAAGGTTGAGAGCCAGTGGTCTAGAGGCAGTCTACACTGGCCATATATTTTATTTTGAATGAGTAAGTTCGGTGTGTGTGTGTGTGTGATTACAGAATAAATAGACTAATGTGTCTGAGGTCAGAGGTTAAAAGTAGTTGGTTCTCTGCTTCTACCATGTGAGTCTTGGGGATTGAATTCATATTATTGGGCTTGGCACCAGGCAGTTTGACTCTTCAACCATCTCACCAACCCAAATTATGATGATCTTACCAAAGCATTAGAACACTATTGTTTGAAAATTAGTTGGAATTTGAATCACCCAACCAGACAGGGAAACACAGGAAAAATATACAGAAAACACAAGATGACTCATTGTGGGGGCTTAGGAAAATCACCAGCATCTTTTCAGAAAGTCAGAGCACACAGCTTCCTTAGTCACAGCCTTAGTTTGCTTTGGGTGGTGCTGGGAATTGAGCCCAGAACCTTGAACTTGGTGAGCAAGTGCTTTACCAGACAACGTCCTGGTTGAACCTCACCTCACTATATTTGCAAATAAAACATGTGAGACTAATGGATAGAAATTACTAAGGAATTTTTGACACATTTGTTCTCAACCTCTTCAGAATGAAGGCATGGAGACAAAACAAAAGGGAAGAGAACAAGCAAGCCCTGAAGCCACATTGACAAGGGCAGCCTCAAGTACAGATAGCCCTATTGCTGCTTGATTATGAAATGTGGTCACTCAGAGTCCTGGTTTTGTTTGTTACCTTTGGCGTTGTTCTCATCGGGAATGACAGTGCTTGGCTTTTCACGAAGGAATCCTAGGCTGAACTTGAAAAGCCGAAGTATAATGGCCCCCTTGTTAAGGATGGGTGAATGAGGTTAAAGGACCCGTACCCAGCCAGAATTCTTTCTCTAGAGCCAGAGTGCCACAAGCGATGTTGAAGAGGCAAGGTCAGTCTGTCCAGGGTTTGTTTGCATAGCTTTTAAACTGGCTGTTCTCCCACACCTTCCTTGCTTTTGGACATTACTTGGTGTGAGCATTTCTTCATCAGACACATGACAGGCAGGGGGATGTGTGGGACTTGGCTCAGAATGTGACCATCTATATTGGTATCAGGAACTGGCTTTCACCTCCAAACCCAGGGACAGGGATCTGCATATCTGTTGCCATGGCAATGGCCATATATTCCTAGTATCCATTTGATTTAGCTCCCACTTTTACCTGTGAGCGGTTACATCACAGTGTAAATAAAAGGCAGACCCTCCTCCCCTCCCCGTCTCTGCCATCCTCAATAAACCTCTTCCATGTGGAACTGCATTGGCCTAGTGTGCTCTGTCCAGATGTGAGCCATGGTTCTATCACAAAATATACCTGTGTATTAGCGTGTAAGAGGAGATGCCAATCAGAAGGTGTGGATGAAAGTGGGCCACAGGCTAGAGAGACAGCTCAGTGGTTAGGAGCACTGACTGCTCTTCCAGAGGTCCTGAGTTCAAATCCCGGCAACCACATGGTGGCTTACAACCATCTGTAATGAGATCTGATGCTCTCTTCTGGTGTGGTCTGAAGACAGCTACAGTGTACTTATATATAATAAATAAAACTTAAGGAAGGAAGGAAGAGGGTCACATGACAGGTACTCAGATTAGGACCCTTGCCTTGATGGAAAGTCGAAGTGTTTTGCCTTCTGTTACCCAATTGGGTGTATAATAGAGCTTTGTGTGTGTGTGTGTGTGTGTGTGTGTGTGCGCGTGCGCGCGCGCACACATGTTGCATTCACCAGCTCAACAACCACAGATTAAAACCATTTAAGACAAAGATCACATCTACACTGACTACAGACATTTTTGTAATTGCTCTCTGTAATTTGAGAATAATACATTGCATTACATTTACGTAATCTAGAGATGAACTGGAGCACACAAAGGGATAGGAAGGTCATATGCAAATGTTGTTCCATACATGTTTATGCAAGAGATGAGCATCTAGATATTGGTAGGTCTGGGCCCCAGTCTTCCTCAAATACCAAGAGACAACTGTAGTCAGTTTGGAAAGCACCTTCCTAATTGTCTTCCTAATTACCCATCAAAGGGTAAAGGTTCTCAAGGCCTGTGTTGTCTTCTAGTTCCTGGCCAACCAGAACAGTTTAAGAGACCACAATCCAACCTCCCTTGGATCACTAGCCCAGTAACATGTAACCTAACCTCAGCCCAGGAGCTCACAACAAGATAAGCTTGCGTCTCTGCCTACATCTTAGCCCCAGTCAAAAGGTTTATCACCCCTCATGCTTGGTGGCCCAGAAGGGAAGAGTAAAGTTGGGTCACTCTCCAATTTCTAGTCTAGGTGTGGATCAGGAATGTAAAGGAGCCACCCCTAAGAGAAGAACTTTAGTAATTAAATGTAGAAACAGGTTTGCTACACTCTTACTCTGTCCCTGTGGGGTGTGACAGGAAGCAGGTGGAATCTGTGAGTGAATCTCTTACCTAGTAAATCAGAGAAGTACATCTCTGACATTTGCTCTGCTCAAACCTAAATGCTCAAGGACTGAGCTGAGATTTTATCTTCCAAACATTGAGATATCGTGTCTCCCATGTAACTCCAGCACCCTCAGGTAATAAAGTAATAAAAATGACTACAGAAGAGTGAGGTACCTGCCAAGCTTTTAGTGTATGGTTCTACCAGTGTTAGCATATGCCAACTTCCAGCTGCATGGCATGTCCAGAGGGCAACTCAGAACATGTTAGCTCTCATTCCTGTAACAAATACTTGTGGACAAGCAGTTCATAGGGAGAATGTAGTTCTGTTCCTTCTTGGTTTGAAGATTTCAATCAGTGATTGACTGACCCTGTGTCTTTGTATGAAGCCTGTCATTGTGGGGAACATAGGGCCCTCATTTCATGGTCATTGACAAGAGAGAGGGGAAAGACATTAAGGAGCCAGACCCCTTGAGGTGTTTGTCCCAGAACACCTCCTTCCAGGTAGCATGGAATCAAAATGGAATGCCGATGGCTCCCAGAACAGCCTTTCTGCTGGGCCTCACCCAACAGTGAGGGGGTAGGAATATGCAACTTGTACAGGCGGGGGAGCACTGGTGACCTGCTGAGGTCATAGGTGACAGAGAGGTGGTAGTGTTGACTAGTAATAGTGTTGAGAGCCCAGGCCTTAGGGAAGGTCCCTGAGTCTCCCTCCCTGCCCAGCCAATTAATGTAAAGGTCACCAGGACCACCAATCATTACGTGCCTAGTTGCTGTTGCTACAATCTGCCCTCAAAAAGTGTATTAAAAGCTTATAAATGAAAGAAAAGGAGTCACCTCTCTGGGTGCAGGACAACCGCAGTGTGTTGGGACAATAAACCTCCAACTTTTGCAACTAACTTCATTCTCGAGTCTCATTTGGGAGTCTCCCGGTAGCTAAGGCTAACTTTGAGTCTTACAGTGTATGTTTTAAGGCCGTCTTTTCTCAAGACTTTTTCCCTGTAAATGTTTTCAAATCATTGATGTCTCCGTGTTGGAAGTGTAGAAGTTAGGGCCCACATGTCACCTTACTGAAGAAAGAATGGAAACAGTGACACTAGACTGTCCCATGGCATGTGAGGGTAAACACACCCCCAAAGGCATCAATGGTTTAGATATAAAACAGTTAAGGAAGAAAAACTTGAAAGCACAGAAAATTCTCTAAATACCTGTTATCCTCACAGAGAAACTACCTGGTATGGAAATTGGACCAACCTGTACCATGACCACTGTAAAGAAGCTTCCAGTAAAGAGGCTCACACAAGTACTCCACAGGGAAGGAGAAATGGGGAAAGAGATGGCTATGTACCCATGCCGCCACAAAAGTGTGCCTTGGGACCTGGATATGGGTTTGGCTTTTGCTGTGGTGGCACTTGTGTTCCAAGGTTGAGTCTCCCAAAACAAAAAGCTCTGTTTTCAAGACGGAGCACCAGGCACTTGGGAGAGGGTGGTCCCTCCAATCTGGCTGTCCACAGTGTTTCTGTATTGAAAGTTAGAGCTGGGGTGTAAGCTCAGTAGTAGAGCATGTGCTTAGCATGACACTTGGACACACAGCAGGTCCCTTGTAGTTTTGTGGCAATGATACACAAGGTTGATTCATCACTTTTATTAATAGGCCATAAGCAAGCTTAAAATCTTTACGCTTTGATCCTTAGAGTGTCCTATGAGATGGGCATTCTAATTCCATTTCCGGTGACTAAGCAAGGGGGCGGGGTGTAGATTTGATGCAGGGAAGATGGCTGCTCGATCAAAAACAAAACAAACATCCATAAAGAAGCAAAAGCAGACATCTTAAGACATCAGAACAAAGAGTGTGTTTCCTGGAGCCAGGGCTTCGAGGGAGCTTCACTTCGTGGGTCTTCCATGGAGAAGCAGGAGGCGTGTCTCGAACTTCTCTTTCAGGTTGCTTGAGGGTGAGGTCAGATGTTTTGGCGGTTGTAGAGGTAGGGAGGATCCAGGCCGTCATAGTGCCACTGTCGCCACTGCTCCACCGCCTCCCTGGTCCTCTCCTCCTGCTCTGCGGAGGAAAAAGAAAAGGCCATTGTGCAGATTAAAGCACCTGTAGGAGGAACATTGAGCTGAGCATGCCTGTGAGCCCTGGAGGCTTCCAAGCCTGAAGCTGGGTGGGGCCGATGAACACTTGTACAAAGGTTTCTGTTCTGGAGCAGGCCAGAGGATAAAGGTCGTGGGTGGCGGTCAGCAGAACTGAAACCAAGGCCAACACCCGCACCTGAGCTTCCTCCTCACCTCTACTGTCAGAAGTGGGGGAAAGAGTCTAAAGTCTCTGCCTTACGATGACTAGACACCAAAGCAACAAGGAACAACACAAGGGACACATGGAAATACAAGCCACACCTTGAAATATTCATGGACCAGTGAGATGGTTCTTCTGGGGGTAGTACTTGCCTAGCAGCCTGAGTTCCATTCCTAAAACTCACAAAAAAGAAGAAAACCATCTCCCACAAAGAGTTCTCTTCACATCCATGTGCATGCACAGACACACACACACACACATACATACACAATGTAAAATAATGTAAAGCAGGGCATGGAGACTGTTATCAGCATGGAACAGTACATCATGGGTACCTTCAGTAAATTACCTTCTTGTTTTGCTTGTTTGAGATAAAGTCTTATTACGCTCCTCATGCCTCGACTTCCTGAGTGCTGGCTGGCACCACAGATGTGTGTCACCATACCTGGCATGGTCTATATTTTGTAGGTTTCAAACATAGATTTGTGTTGTCAAAACGAACTGGAAAAGGGACAGATGAAGCCAGTGCCTACAGATGACACCATGGCTACTGAAGATCCTCATTTCTGTGTGAGCCTACAGCAGATGCTCCCCCTGGCGCTGAAAATCCTCTCTGTATTTTGTACCTAAAACAACCAGGTACACACAGAGCCCAGCCCTGGTGAGGGTTTTAGCCTTTCAGATGCTTCTCAAGCAACTCCTTCCTCTTCCAGGTCTGACTTTGACCTAGAAGCAGAGTAGGCATCTTTTTGTTGTTGACTGGTATCCCTTTTGTGAAGCAGCTCCCTGGGCGAGCCCAAACCTCCAGTGGCTTAGCATAAAACCACTAACTGGAAGCAGATTGGCGTGGGGGAGGGGGGAGTCAGAGGAAATGGCAGGTGACAGTCCAGCCAGCTGGACCCCTGTGACCATCATTCTAGGGCAGAGAATCAGGAGGCTGGGGTAATGGGGTCAACTTTTTTTTTTTTTTCCAGAAACTAATTCTATGGTAAGCTAGGCTAACTCTTTTCCCCTTCCCTTGTTAAACTCTGGAGAGACCCTTTGGTTCGATCTGTTTTACCCTGCTCATTCCGTCATCCTTGTGGACCAGTGGGAAGATTCCCGAAGGTCCCCATGGATGTGGTTGTCCACACTGAGCACCGTCTCCTAGCACATCGCTGTGTGGATTGTGTTACCTCTGTAAGCCTCACTCTTTCGGTCTGTAAAGTGGGAGTGGTAAGGCCTGTCTCCCGAGGAATGTGGCAGGAATTAATTTTTGTACAAATGCTCAGTGCCAACAGTGCTCTAATGACAGTCCCCAACAGCTTCTGCCCTGCTGCGCTTCTCTGTGTGGGCGGAGCTCAAGGACCAGGGTCTTAGTATCCTCTGAGTGGTAACCCCACATCCCAACTCATCGTGAAAGAGAAAACAGTGAGTTTTTTCACCCATGTGCTAGAAATATGATTATAATATCTTATGCTTGTTACTGTTTTTTTGGTTTTTTTTTTTTTTTTTTTTTTTTGGTTTTGAGATCCACCAAGTAAGTGCTGGGGTTACGAACCAGCACCACTAGGCCTGGTAAGGCCCTGAAACATTTGAGATGGCACTGAGTCGAGTGTTATTAGGAACAGTGTGAGTAAAAATCCCACCGAAGGAAATCTGGATTCTAAATCATCAGGTTTTAAAAACAAGACAGCCCTCCTCAGCTGCTCTCCTCAGCTGCCCGCCAAGGTCAACAAATCTCTGACAACAGAAGTATTTGTCCCTGAGGTGACAGTCTGAGCTCTTTATATCATGTTCCCAACAAAGTCTGACTTCTGACTTCCCGAGATGGGAGCCCAACACCTTGCAACATTTAGCTAGGTGACCCCTGCTGAGCAATGGGCACAGCCTTCAGAGTCCCCAGAGCACCCTTTGCACTATGCCCTTAGGGGAACAACCTCTGTACCCATCAGAGCCCGTGAGCCAGAGCCTGAATAAAAGCATTGTATCCAAGCCGTGCACCAGAAGCTTACAAGCGTCCGTGTGGGAATATGTCAGGCTTGAAATCGGAAAGGACCAAAAGAGAAATGTCCATACTCCCATTCTCACCCTCAACCCTTTCTTCCATGTCTCTTCCCTTCTCTCCCTCTCTTTCCAGTAAGTGTTCCTCTGGATGTTTGTTGGAGGTGACACTTGAGACCTCTAGCCAGTCTTGGTTCAGACAGATCTTCCCTGAACTGAACTGTCTCCACCCACACTTCTGCTGAGGCCTGGTTTGTGTCCAGAGGGCAGTTAGGAGGAATGAAATGGGCCTCTTGCTTCATCAGAGACCGTAAACTGTCTGTAACTTTTCCCTCCACTGACAGGAGTGAGGGCTTAGTTTAAAAGGGCACCTCTAACAGGGGAGAAGAGACACAGAAAACCATGCGAAAAAGCCTTTTAGGAATGCATTTGATATTGGGTGATTGAGAGGCCATGATGGAACAGAGCTATTAGAAGTCAGGTACAAGGCAGGTAAAAGGAACAGGTGCTTTTGTGATATCAGCTCTCTTGATCACAGTGTTGAATTGGGCTAGCAAGATCAAGTATTGGATAATGAGCTTGCCAAACACAAGTGTGAGCTCCAAAATCCACATAAAATGCTGGGTGGACATGGTGCCCTCAGAAGGTGAAGACAGGGTTGTCAAAACAAGCTGGAGAGTGAGATTAGCCATATTGGCCAGCTCTAGATTTGATTGAGAAGCCCTGCCTCTGTGGATAGAATGGAAGAACAAGGGCTAGAAAGATGGCTCAGCAGTTAAGAGCACTGACTGCTCTTCCAGAGGTCCTGACTTCAATTCCCAGCAACCACACGGTGGCTCACAACCTTCTGTAATGAGATCTGACGCCCTCTTCTGCTGTGTCTGAAGACAGTGACAATGTATCCACACACATAAAACAAATCTTTTAAGAAAAAAAGATGGAAGAGTGATTGAGAATTCCTGACCCCAACCACAGACCTCCATATAAAAAGGCAGAAAGGAAGAGGACACCAATTAGAATGAATAGGTAAGTGGGCCTCAATTTCCCCGATAAAGTAGCACCTGGAACTGGTACACTCATGTTTGAGGAACTCATGACAGTGACTTTGATATTCCCTTCTGCAGGAGCAGAGTCACATTTCAGGTTCTTAGATCCACAGTGATTCCAAAACAGAGATGGGAAGGTTTTACTTCCACACAGTCAGCCAATAATGCCCTGGTCTCCACTGTCCCCCGGGGCCAGTGTGTCCCCAACCCCTATGTCCTTTACCCTCTTCCACAACGTTTTAAGTCTGCCAAGCCATTTCGGTTGTTTGTTCTCTTCACATCTACCATGGATAGGGGTTGAAAGTGGATCCCCCCATCCATGCCTCCTCCTTCCAGTGAACATCTGGGAAACACGAGGGCGAGCCTGGGATTTCCTTCCTTCCCCAAGGCTGCGGCTGGAGAGCGCTTACCATCTCTCTGTTCCTCCACGAAGTTCTCAAACTCGTTCCTTTGCTCCTCATAGTACTCTCTCCGAAGTTCATCATCCCGCAGCTTCTGCCTGTTTTCCACTGTGAAGACAGAGTTGCTCTTGAGAAAGCAGAAGGAAGGTGTGTTTGTGTGTGTGTGTGTGTGTGTGTGTGTGTGTGTGTGTGTGAGTGAGGGATGACACACCATCCTCGAGAAACTGGGTCTGGTGAAGAGGGATTTTGCTGAGATGGTTTGTATCTGCCCTGGACTTTAAAACACAAAGGGTCTGGGACACTATTCTATCCAGTGACCCCATTTTACAGATGAGAAGATGGAGGCCCAAAAGGGGGTAAAGTGCTTTGGCTCTAGTTAGTGATGTGATCCAAGTACCAGACTACTTGGAAACTTGAACTCAAAAGATGGGAAAAAGATGAACTCTTAAGATTAAATGTCTTGAAAGTTAACCTTGGGGCTAGAGAGATGGCTCTGCTCTTCCAGGGGATCTGCATTTGGTTCCCAGCACCGACACTGCATCTCATAATCATCAGTACCTCCAGTTTCAGGGAATCCAGTGCCCTGTTCTAGCCTCTGTGGGCAGCAGGCTTGCATGTCCTGCACAGACATGCATGTAGGTAAGACACTCACACACGTGAAGTTTGTGAAAAGTGACTCTCCCATTGATAAATAGCATTGAGTCCATTCTGAGCACCTGTCTCGGACAGGACAGGGGATTAGCACTGAGATTAAGAGGGAAGAGGGGCTGGCAAGATGCCTCCGTGGATGAAAACACATGTCACCAAGCCTGATGCTATGATTCCGTCCCTAGAACTCATACGGTAGAAGGGAAAGAACTGGTTCCCATAAGCTGAGCGTTGACACCTGTGCGCTATAGCCAGCAGGCACTTCCTACATACAAATACATGTACACATCCAAAACATATCTATAATGTTGTAAGAAAAATTAAAGGCAGAAAAAGTCAATGCCATAAACTTCTTAAGAGGGACGGCCCCGTCTCGCAGTTAAGAGGGTTGTGAAAAGAATATCAGCAGGCTCAGGGGGGTGACTCTCTGGTATAGCACTTGCCTAGAATGTACAAGAGCTTAGGTTCAATTCCCAACACTGCAAAATAGCAACAACAGTCAAATAGGTCTTTACCTCCATGACGGCATCTAGAAAATAAAAAGACCTAGGGCAGATGCTCTGGAAGACAGTATTGAAAGCTCCTTAAAGGGTCTTAGGACATGTCCTTTAATTAGAAAATACAGTGAAGGACCGTGGGTCACAGAGAGGGCCCCTCAGATCGCCTCGCATTGTCAAGGAAGGGTCCCTCCACGTCACTACACTACAATGCCTGTTGTTCTACGACACCCATATGCAAAGGGAGAATGAGACACAGAAAAGCCAAGGCAAGACTCAGGAATCAGTACCCACCACCACTCCACAGTACAGTGTTGGGTTTGCCCGGCATGCGCGAGGCTAAGTCCAAACTTAGCACTGCAGGGAGAGGGAGAGGAGAGAGACAAAGAGGTCTAGAAGATGACTCAGCCATAAGGTGTTTACCACCAAGCCTGACAACCTGTGTTTGAACCCCAGAATCTACATGTGGGAGGAGAGAATCAGCTTCTACAAATTGCCCTCTGACCTCTACACACACACACACACACACACACACACACACACACCAAAGAGTAAATCAACAAATGGGTTTTTTATTTGTTTTGTTCTGTTGAGGGAGGAAGAAGGAAAAAGAAATAAGCAAGGGCTGGAGAGATGTGGCTCAGTGGTTAATAGCTTTGAATAGCTTCGATTGATCTTCTAGAGGTTCTAAGTTCAATTCCCAGCAACCACATGGTGGCTCACAACCATCTATAATGGAATCCAATGCCCTCTTATGGTATGTCTTAAGACAATGTCAGTATACTTACATAAAACAAATAAATAAATCTTTTTTTTTTTTTTTTAAAGAAATAAGCAAGTAGAGAAGAAAAAAAATCTCAAACCCCTCCTGGAAGTGAGAGGCTTATATTAATAAGTAAACATGTGAGCGCTAATTAACACATTAAAACCAGGTTATCTGTGAGTTTGCCTTAGGCCAAGTTTCTGAGGGAAGTCCTATGTTTCCTCACAAAGTTCTGCCTTCACTTACAATGGCAGAAAACTTTCTCCTGACGGAAATGATGCATAGTCCAGTCTATCCCCACACCCTGCAGATTTCTCAGGAGGTGACTCAAGCTCAGAGAGGTGTGTGGCCTAATGGAGGTCTGCCTGGCCCAGAGCACCATGCTTGGCAGTGTCTCCCTTCGACTCACTTGAGGCTCCAATGTGTCTCCACACATCACAAAGCTGTTGCAGGAAGACTCAGTTTTTAGGAAGGACTTCATGAGTGACTACCAGGTCCTGAAGAAGCATCTTTGTAAAAAAGAAAATCCAAAAATTGGACATCTGACCTAACAACCATTCTCCTCCAAAATGGTATTTAAAGTAACTGGGCATGGTGCCAGTTACACATGGTGTGTGTGGGTGTGGGTATGGGTGTGTGTGTGTGTGTGTGTGTGTGTGTGTGTGTGGGTGTGTGTGCGTGTGTGGGTGTGTGTGTGTGTGCGTGTGTGTGTGTGTGTGTGTGTGTGTGTGTGTGTGTAGAAGTCAGAGGAAAATTTGCAATCCCAGAGTTGGGATGAAGGTAACACAGGTTCTAGGGGCTTGCTGGTCAGCAAACTAGACTATCTGGCAAGTTCCAGGTCACTGAGCGACCCTGCCTCAAAAAGAAAAGTGGACAGCAACTTAGAAAAACCTGAAGTTGTCTTCCGGCCTCTATCTGTATGCACACACATGCGCACATACACACGAATGCACACACACACACACATCCAATTCTTACTCTAAAGCAGTTCTAAGTTCGAGTTAATTCCAAGTCATGTTTCCCTACCTGTCCACAGAACTTGGCCTAGTGACTGCTAAATAAATATGTGAAGTCCTGGTTATTCACTTGGATACTCTGGCCCTCCTCCACTGCCTGCCTGAGTGTCTATCTAAGGTAAAAAGACCTCAGGCTTAATCTGCACAGACTTTCAGTGAGGCTTGACACGAACCCACTTCAAATTTCAACCTGTGTGCAGTCTGGCGATCTTCCTACTGTGGTTGTTGGTTAGACTTCTTCAAGTTTCCAAAAAGAATGATCCGCAAGCATTTCCATCTGTTCTTCCCCATCATTTGAAAATAATCCTGCTGTTTTCGCTGAGCAACAAGCCACCTTGCTGAGTGTGGTAAGGGAACACAAAGAGTCTATTCACCCACACTCACCAGGAAAGAATCAAACCACACACTCAGCCAGGATGGCCTGAGCTCAGAGGCTTGGGGGAACCAATGGGGGGGGGTCGGAAACTCCAGTGCCTCATGGACTGGAGGAAGGTCAGTGACCAGGATATTCAGAGGACTGGAGAGTCTGAAATTCACAAAGAATAAACTGAAGAAAAACAAAACACACACATATACCAGCTCCCTCCCTCAATGCATTGTCACCAGCTTTTCGCCAGGTTTACAGATAAAGAAATTGGAATCAGAGTCAGAGCCAGTAGCTAAGGCCACTCAGCAGCGAAATTGTCAGCAGACCTCCCCTTCTCAGCACGTGGGTCCCTGTGCTCCCTTGAGTGACACGTCGTTGTCCTGGGTGCATCAGGACACTTCCCTTTAAAGCACACTGAAGTATCCCATTCCCCTTCCTCCTAACAGACATTCTGAGTTCTTTACTCTCTGAATCTGGATACATCCCAGTGTTCTTGATGCGGTTTATTTCATACCGTTCTTTACTCTGGTGCCACACTCAGTTCAACCTGTGGCCCACAACCAGCGAAATATGATATCGTTTCTATGGTTTTTTTATATTTATTTATTTCACTTGCCGGGGACACATTTGTACCACTGTGTGCTTGCGGAGGTCGGAGAGCAACCTGTTGGGGGCGGTCGTCTTTTACTACCACGTGCTGTTCAAGGATTGAATTCCACTCACCTTCACCCTTGGAGCCATCTCACCTGCCCCAGATATGGTTCTATTGCTCATAGAACTGTAATTCCCCAAGGCTTTGGTCTTCCAGTGTGGGAGGGAGACCATCAGGCATCCTTACCATTGACTTCGTCTCGGGACTTTGGAGACCGCTTGCCACGCCTCTTGAGGAAATTCGAGGCATCAGATTCTTGCATGAAGATCTTCTGTTTCATGCCTGAAAACCAGAGAAGAGCTCTTCACCCCCAGCATGGGGTGGGGAGCGGGATCCATCTCTCCCACATATAGGGATAGCCCTAGACTCACCTTTCTGCACCTCCTCTCCAGATGCCTGTCTGCTGCCCACGGAAGCGCTGGTCCCTTCTTGTAGCACTATAGGGTAGGGTACAAGGAAAGGCTGCAACATCCCCGGTGGGACTTCAATAGTTCTGGGTACAGTCGCTTGCCAGACTGCATGTGGGGCCCTCTGCCCCTAGGCATACCACCAGCCACATAGCCAATCCGGATGGGAACCCACCATATGAGCTGAGTTATTTCCTATTTTTTACCTTTGCTGCTTTTCTCTGTGTCACATTGTTTGCACACACACACAAACACACGTCAAGAGCAGTTACCATACTAAACACACCGCTCTTAGCTATGCTACCTGAACAAATTTACCTATGCAGAGCAAGTCTTATTGTGTAGCTAACACGGCCCACCCTTTGACCCTCCCGTACTCACTACACAGGAGCACCAGAGCAGAGAGACATGACAGGAGGGTGACCTGTCTCCAGGACATCTTTACAGTGCGTGCACCCCAAGAAACCACAGGGCAGATAATAAGATGAGGTATCTTGGAAGCCCCCGGTACTGCTGAAGCGGCTGCTCAGTAAGTCCTCACTTCTGAGTCTGGCAGACAGGCAAGAGAGAGAAACAGGAGGCAGGAAGCAGGGATGCCCCTGGAGGAGGGTGGGAGGGGTCCTGGCTGTGGTTTCCATTGGCTGTTCCAGGCAAGAGCACTGGAGATGTTTTTTGGCGACTGGAAAAACCTCCACAGAAGTGGAGCTTGTAGCTGGTGGAGGCCCTGGCAGGGGCGGTTTTGAACTGTCCTTGCCAATATCCATGCCCAAGGAGGTGCTATGAGGAATACTCAGCCTGAGTCAGAGTGGGAGAGGCAAATGGTGGGTTTGAATGAATTCTTTGCGTGGCCTCAAGGTGGGATAGGATGCTGGTAACCGTGGCTGAAACATACGGGGCCAGAGGAAGAAGGAATTACTCAGAGATCATTTGCAAACAAATGTCAGACGAGGATGGCTCCTGGTATCTGAATACAAGATGTCTGGTGATGGTCACTGAGACACTGGGCCATTCTGATGACACGTTCGGGATTTCCTTACTTGATACATTGTTCCCAAGGATGATTACTTCAGAGTAAAAGATAGAGTCCTTGGCCTAAGGATATGGCTCAGTGATCATATGCCTGGCAGGTGTGAGGCCCTAGAACTGCATTGATACGCATTAGTTAATTAATGAATGAACTGTATTAATATTAATGAATTAGTTATAAACAGCTGTATAACATGAAACTCTAGGTTTGTGGAGATGGAGAAAGACAATAGTAGCAAAAATGGTTATACTTTATTACTGGGCTGGGGAGATGGCTCAGCCTTTAATGTATGCTTGCTGCTCTTGCAGAGAACTGAAAGAGAACACCCTCTTCTCACATGAAGGGGAACCAGTTTACTAGCAAGCACGCGCACGCGAGAGCACGCACGCATGCGCACATACACGAATAAAAAATACTTCCTAGTAACCACTGGCATCCAGCCTTTTCAGCCCTCTGGCCTATATGGTGCATCAGAACACAGTTTCACAGTGTGTTTCTAGGCTGGTAGCCCATATGAACCATGATTCTTAGCTTCAAGCTAAAGAATTACCCTTTGGACAACTGGAGTTTTTCCAGTAGTGACCATCATTTGAAGTGACAATTTTGGAATTTTGGTTTCCGTAAGGAACACGGAAATATAAGAATGTGTTTTCCTTTTAGTCCCAGAGGTGGGATAAGGGGGTGCTTCTGACCAACTGCTGCAGCTGATTACGGTTTCCCTCATGCTCTAGCAGAGACATGGGGTTGCCAGCTGCAGAGAGTTTCTGCAAATGTGTGACATCTGGAATTCTGGGAACTTTTCAGAGGGTGTGTAAATGCTGGGGCCTGAGAGGCGGGTGGGGCCTGAGAGGTGGGTGGGGCCTGAGAGGTGGGTGGGGCCTGAGAGGTGGGTGGGGCCTGAGAGGTGGGTGGGGCCTGAGAGGCGGGTGGGGCCTGAGAGGTGGGTGGGGCCTGAGAGGTGGGTGGGGCCTGAGAGGTGGGTGGGGCCTGAGAGGCGGGTGGGGCCTGAGAGGTAGGTGGGGCCTGAGAGGCGGGTGGGGCCTGAGAGGTGGGTGGGGCCTGAGAGGTGGGTGGGGCCTGAGAGGTGGGTGGGGCCTGAGAGGTGGGTGGGGCCTGAGAGGCGGGTGGGCTGTTATTGGTCATACGGAAGGGCTGCTTGTGGTTTGTTAGTCGTGCTCGAAGGAGAAAAAAAGGAAGAAAAGATAAATTATACTCAGGGAACTCTTTCCTTTCCTCTCACCCCTCTCTTTTTTCTTTCCTATCTAGTGTTTCGGGTGGGAAGGGTGGAAGAAAGACGAATCCACAAAGTCACAATGACAGCCATAACATTAGCTCTGGAAGCACACCCACCTGAAGCTCCCTTTTCGTAAGATTTTATATGAACACCTTCCATAAACTTGCCTGGGGAATAAATGCTGCTAGCAGCAATGGAGGTTTTCCAGTGGGTGAAGACACAGCCGCACTGGTTCTCTCTGCCTCTTCTTAGAATCTCAGACCTTCCTTTAACTAGAGGTTCTGGCTTCTTAGGACTGACCCAGGAGTAGCCACCTCATAAGAATACATCAAGAGTCATCTCAGATTAAACAGATTGTCTGAGAAAGAGCCTTAGAGCAGAGCCTTTTAAAATTATTATTAATTTATCTTACATCCAATTGGAGCTTCCCTTCCCTCCTCTCCTCCTAGTCCCTCTTTATTGCCCCTCCCTCATCCTCAGAGAAGGGGAGGCCTCCCATGGACATCAACCCACCATGGCATATCAATCTGTAGTAAGCTTGGTGTATCTTCTCCCATTTGGGCTAGACAAGGCAGCCCTGTTAGGGGAAAGGGTCCCAAAGGCAGGCAACAGAGAGACAGCCTCTGCTCCTGTTGTCAGGAGTCCCACATGAAAACCAAGCTGCACATCTGTGACATATGTGTAGGTGGCTCAGGTCCAGCCCCTGCCTGCTCTCTGGCTGGTGGTTCAGCCTCTGAGTCCTATGGGCCCAGGTTACTTAATTCTGTAAATTTTCTTGTGGTGAGCAGAGCCATTTTGACAGGAATCCTGGGTGACACAGTGAACACATGGCAACTTTGACATACTCGATCTGCCTGTGCCCATTTAAAGACCGTTCCATCCAGCCATAGACATTTACTGAGCAGTGACTTTCTCTCCAAGCAGTCAGCTTTCGGTGACCGTTACCAACTTTCTCCAAGGTCACTTACTTCCTCTTTGGGGTTTCATGAACCCACCGTCTCTACCAAAAGGCTTGGAGAGTAATTTCCATGCTGTTCTCTCAGAGCCAGGCTGGGAGAAGATGGCCAGGTATCAGAAGTCACTGAGCAGAGTAGAAGAGCCTGCTAATGAGAGTGAAGTGTGTATCCCACCTTTCTAAGCTGACATTTGTGCGAGCCAGCCTAGTTGTTGTCTACAGGTGAATAGGTAAAAATAAAAATGGCTCAGGAAGCTGGCTCAGTTCCTAAAATGTCTGCCAAGCAAGGATGAGGAGCTGGGTTTGTATCCATAGAGCCTGTGTGAAAAGGCAGGGGAGGGAGGAAGAGCTCTAGGGTGCAGAGAGACAGGCAGGCCACTGACCCTCACTGGTTATCGAGCTTAGCAGAGTCCATGAGCTCAGTGAGGCTCAGGCTCAAAAGGATAAAAGTAGAGAATATTCAAGAAAAGACCATGCATGCACATGCACATGTGTGTATACACACACTAACAAGTATACTTGCAACACTGAAGTGAGGGAAGGAAAGAGGAAGGGAAAAGTGAGAGGGTGTAGTTGATATTAAGGTGAGGGTGGGCACAAGATAAGGCAATGCCCGTGATTGGACAGTGAAAAAGTAAAGTGGAGACAGAGTTTTGAAAGGAGGAGAGAAACCAAAAGAGGGGTAGAAGCCAAGATGAAGGAGGAAAAAGATGACCCTCCTCTGTGTGGCTTTAAATAGCCACAGGTAGCTATGAATATCTTATAAGGGATGGATTATTATGGGACAATTAGTCTTATCTAGGTAAGCAGATTGTATCATATCAATTGGATCTAAGTTTATTGTGAGGACTTTTGGTGGAGTGAGAATTTACTGATACAAATCTGATTGATGAATTACAGGCCTCGAGAGTCTTGATTTTACTGGGTTACTGGGAATATAAGCAGAGTCTGTGGTAGGGAGTCGTGAGAGGGCATCTGCTGATGGGACCAGAGAGTAGCAAGTGGCTCTACAATGCCAGCAATAGTGAGGGTTGGTGGTTCTTTTTTAACATTTACTGCAACAAGAGGGAGGGAGAGTGGGAGAGAGAGACGCACATGACCGAGTCTTATTTAGCTATAAGAAAAAATAAAATTATGTTATCTGTAGAAAAAATGGCTGGAACTGGAGAACATCACTTTACATAAAATAAATCAGACTCAAGTTAGGCATGGTGGCACACCTTAGTCCCAGCACTTGAGAGGCAGAAGCAGGTGGAACTCTGAGTCTGAGGCTAGCCTGGTCTACTTAGTGAATTCTAGGACCAATGGGGTTACATAGTGAGACCCTGTCTCAAATAAAATAAAATAAAAGCCAAACTGAGAAAGACTTATCACATGTTTTTCCTCATAGATGAAACATGGGTTGTCTATAAAATGTTATAACATGTATATTTTATGTAACATATAGATTATATTGAAGGACCTCTTGGAGGTGGGAGAGGACTAGAGAAGGAAAGCAGGGGTGAATCTGGTCAAAGCATATGTATAATTGTAAAGTTCACATAAAATTATTGTGCACAAATAATATATCACAATGGTAACAATTATTATTATTATTGGCCTTGTTGGATACACACAACAAAGTTTTATTTAGCTATAAAAAATAAATTATATGCATAATAATAATAGCAGGCTTTGTTGGATTCCACGGGTACCATGTACCAGACTTGGCCAGTGACATGAGTTTCAGACTTCCCTCTTTTTTCTCTTTTCTCCATTTCCATGAATGATCCTACCATCCACCCACCCAGTTATTCAAACCAGAAATGCAAAAGCAGGCCAGGTGGTGGTGGCACACGCCTTTAGTCGCAGCACTCAGGAGGCAGAGGCAGGTGAGTCTCCGAGTTCGAGGCCAGACTGGTTTACAAAGCAAGTTCCTGGACACTCAGAGATACCATATCTTGAAACACACACACACACACACACACACACACACACAAAGAAACAAGCAAAGCCCTCAGAAGCCACCTAGAGGCACACCTCCACCCCTCCCTGCCCATAGCTTATTAGTCATACTAGTGCTTCTTCTCTTTTTAAAATTTTTTAATTAATCATTCTATTTGTTTACATCTCAAATGATATTCCACTTCCCAGTTCCCCCTCTACAAGTCCCCATTTCATCCCCCCTCTCCCCTCCCCTTTGCCTCTATAAGGGTGCTCCCCCACTTACCCACCCACTTCTACATCACCCCTACAGCATCCCTCTAGGCTGGGGCATCAAACCTCCACAGGACCAAGGGCCTCCTCTCCCATTCATGTCAGACAAGGCCATCCTCTGCTACATAAGTATCTGGATTTCTCCATGTGCACTCCTTGGTTGGTGGTCTAGTCCCTGAGAGCACTGGGTGGTCTGGCCAGTTGACATTGTCCTTCCTATGGGGTTGCAATCCCCCTCTGCTCCTCCAGTTCTTCCCCCAGCTCCCCCACTGGGGTCCCCATGCTCATTCCAATGGTTGGCTGAGAGCATCCACATCTGTATTTGTCAGGCTCTGGCAGAACCTCTAGGGAGCAGCCACACCAGGCTCCTGTCAGCATGCGCTTCTTTGCAATGGCAACAGTGTCAGGTTTGGTGTCTGCAGACAGAATGGATCCCCAGGTGGGGCAGTCCCTGGATGGCCTTTCCTTCAGTCTCTGCTCCATGTTTTGTCCCTGGTTCAAAACTTTGGGATGGATATGTGGCTCCAGCCCTTGACTGGGGTGGAGCCTGTCTGCTGGAGGTGATCATTACAGGTTCTATCTCCCCTTAGCTGTGCATTTTGGCTGAAGTCATCCCCGCTGGGTCCTAGGAGCCTCTTAAAATGTTTCAAACATTCTCTCTCCTTGCCACCCCTGCTGCTCCAGACCTCCTCAGCCATCATCCTCTCTGGAAAACTCTGACTCCTCCCATCTCATTGTTTTAGCCTGGTCCCTCATCCCTTCATGGGAATGAGTCACTTGACTGTGATCCAGCGCCATGTGATGTCAGCACACATGTCCAGATACTCAGAGCCTGCCAGGCTGCATTGCCATTCGGGGATGTAACATCCTCTTCCTCCTCCATCTTGGCTTCACCCCCCTCCTCTCTTAGCTTTCCTGCCTTTCCAAAACTCTGTCCCCACCTTACTTTTTCACTTCCCACAGGCCTTGCCTTATCTTGTGCCTACCCTCACCTGCATATCAACCACAGGCATGCATCAAGTTCATTTCTAATATAACACCAAGGTCAAATGAGCTGCTTCATAAGTCAATCCAGGACAACACGCTTGCCTGAGAATATGAGAAAAAAACACATCCATGAGCTCATTTCAAACATGTGTCCTCTCTTCTCAAATGGCTGTGGAAACCTGGGCTTTCAAGCTGCAAACTACCTTCTCAGGCATCACTTCCCCTTGCATCCCTCGTGCTGAACCCTGCTCTTCGACTCCCCCACACGAGGACTTGATTTTATTTGTATGTGCCTGCATCTGTGTGAGTGTACGTACAGGTATGTGTGGTGCCCGAGGAGATCCAAAGCAGGGCATCAGACTCCTTAGAACTGGGGATACAGGCATTTAGGGGTTTTGTTTGTGTGTGTGTGTTTGCTTGCTTTAGTTATTTGTTTGTTTTTTTAACCAAGTGCTGGAATTAAAGGTGTGAGCCTCACACTTGGAGGCAGAAGCAGGCAGACTAGTCTACAGACAAACTGACAGGACAGCCAAACTCTGTCTTGCATGTGCCACCACACTGTAGGTTATTGGAATTTGTGAGGGGCCCAGTGTTGGTGCTGAGATCTTAACTTCAGGGCTCAGGATTGAGCAGCAAGTGCTCTTAGCCACTGAGCCATCTCCGAAACCTTCGCACTGACAAGCTTTTTGAGATGGAATTTGTGGGCCATATAATTCGTTCATTTAAAAGTGCACAACTCAACAGTTTTCAGCCTAATCACAAAATGGGGCATCCTTCACCACAAACAACTTTACTTTGTTTGTTTTGTTTAAAGGAAACCCTATATCATCACCACCCGTCTTGCTATCTTCCTCAACCCCAAGTCAATCTCTCACGCTTGCTCTGTGACTATAGATTTGCAGAGTCTAGACATTTCCACCCAACAGAATCATACAACATGTGACCTTCTGTGCCTAGCATTTTACATTTGCTGCAATGTTTTCTGGGTCTACTCGTGGTGTGGCATGAATTAGGAATTAGGCTTCATTCCTTCCTTCTCATCGGTGACTAATACTAAATAATAGTGAATGCTACATCTCCCTTGTCGCCATTGGTTCAATGTGTGGTTTCTCCCATTTGCTCACTCAGAATTATGCTACAGTGAACTTTTGTGTATGGGTGTTTGCATGGCCATCATGTCTCTTGGGGATATCTGGATCCCAGGACTTTATGATGAATATTTTTTCTCATCTGTCTCCTTTTGGTGTTTTGAGGTCTCTTTGAGGAGAATTTCCACCTGGCTCATACCTAACATACCATCTGGCACAACCGAGCCACCTCATAAATGTTTATTGACTCACTCAATGAAAATATCCTTCCCTAAGAACATTAAAGGGAACATTCATGTGTTCCTCTCAATGGGCCGTTTATGAGAAGTAACTTGTACAGGGGCCCGAGAGTTCCCTCAGATAAGGTCGTTCTCAAACAGCAAGAGTGAATTGTGGGATGTACTTATGAAGAACTGCATAAAAGGACCATCTAGATGCTCTTAGCATCCCCACCACCCTGTTTTAGCTAAACTTTAGACAACATTCTTCCTGCCTCCAGAGTTACCTTTTCATGAAGCATTTGATTTAAAAGATAGATTGGCCCTTATACAAAAGTGGTGCCATACATGCATACAACCTATACACATTTCCTATGCACTTCATTTTGCTTGTTCTTTGAAACATTGTCTTGCTATGTAGCTCAAACTGATCTCAGACTCACTCAGTAGTCCAGGCTGACCTTGAACTCATAATTCCATTGTCTAAGCTTCCCAAATTCTGGGATTACTGGCCTGCATCATGGTGACTGGCTCCCATACACTTCAGGACATCTCTAGATTACTTATAATATCCAATACAATGTACATGCTATGTAAGTAATTATTATATTAGCTGAGAAATAATTGCTGAGATTGAGACCAGATCTTTTGGGTTCAAACTCCATCTTAGGGTATCTGACCTAAGGTTTAATTTGAGTTAACTAACAGGCCAGTACCTAGTACCAGTTTCTAGGTTATTCTCCAACAAATCTGCACCTCTGGGTTACAAGCCTGCTCCTGGCACTTTACTTCCTAACAACCACCAATCAGGAGGAAAACAGAAGTTAAGTTTATAGTTTGGCTCCCAGCACCAGCCAATTATGTTAAGGGCCATAATCCGCCCCCCAATCAAATGTGTGCCAGGCTGGAGACCCGCCTTCTTACCTCTATAAACACTTGCCTAAAACTGGTCTCAGGGCTCCACCCTCCCATTCTACTTTGTTAGAGATGGTGTTGTGGCCCAAGCTCAAGCTTAAGTAAAGAGACCCTAGTGGGATTACATTGGAATCCGTTCCCTGGTGGTCTTTTGGGATTCATGAACACTTTCTGGCACAACAAGTTCATCTGTAATTTATTTTTATCTTATGTTTATGAGTGTCTTGCCTGCACGGAGGTCTGTGCATCACATGTGTATTGTGCTCAAAGCAGTCAGCAAAGGGAATCCGGTTCCCTGGAACTGGAGTTACAGACAGTTGTGAGCAGCCATGCAGATGCTAGGAATTGAACCAGATCTGCCTGCCTCTGCCTCCCAAGGGCTGGGACTTATTGAGTGTGCCATCATATTAAACACACCTAAAATCTTTAAAATGTATGTTGGAGGGACTGGAATGATAACTCAGTGGTTAAGAGCACTTACTGCTTTTCTAGAAGACCTGGGTTTGACCTACACGGTAGCTCAGAGCTGTCTGCAACTTCAGTTCTAGGGGTTGTGATGACCTCTTCTGGCTTCTCCAGGAACCAAGCACTAATATGGTGGTGGTATACAGACACGCATGCACGCAAAATACTCATAAAATTTTTGTAAGAAAATATATTTTGAATGTTTTTAGAAGAATTACAGCTGCGACACTCAGGATTCAGAAGAGTTAACGACATGTGTGACTTCTGGTTTCTCCCAGGAATGTCATTTAAAGGGCTCTGGGATCCATCTTTTTGCAACAGAAACTTGGAAAGATCCAGCATCCCTGTCTCCCAGTCTTGGTGAAAACATAAATGCCGAACTTTAAAGTCCTGAAAGCCAAATGATCACAGATATCCTGTGTTTCTCCCATGAGGCTCCTTAAACCCATCTGGCCCTTTGGTTTTGGTGCAGTTGTCTCAGGCCTACTCAAATGTTAACAATAGTCTTGAATAAAGACTAAAATGGTTGGATCCATTTTAGCTTTGACAATATCATTGACTCAGCATGTCATCTAATCCTCCAAGGACATTGAGTATAACTCATATGTCACATGGAAATGATCCTAGCGGAGTGTGTCTGTGAGAATGAGATACATAAATGCCCTGGCCCACTTATAATGTTACATAGTATAAACATACAAAGCCTTGTCTATTCCTAATGTCAACAATACATGGCTCCTAATTTCTGCAATACATGGCTCCTAATTTCTGCAATACATGGTTTCTAATGTCAACAATACATGGCTTCTAATGTCAACATTACATGGTTCCTAATGTTAACATTATATGGTTCCTAATGTTAACATTACATAGTTCCTAATGTCAACATTACATGGTTCCTAATGTCAATATTATCAGGTGTACTTTCACTTTTCTTTTTTATTCTTTTTTCTTTAGACAGGGTTTCACAATGTACCCCTAGTTGTCCTGGAACTTGATCTGTAGATCTGGCTAGCCTTGAACTCAGAGATCTACCTGTCTCTGCCTCCTGAGTGCTGGGATTAAAGGCGTGAAGTAGGGGTTGTATCACAAGAGGAATTCGTGACACTTGGAACCAAGGAGTTTCCAGAATTGAGCTCCGTCTGGGAAGACATGGCCTCTTTCCTCTGTTCCCCATGGAAAGGAAACATCTTAAATGCAAGTGTGAACTAGACCTGCTTACTAGACTCGTGCTGTAATAAAGATAAACTGTAAAACTTTTGTTAATCAATTCATTGGACGTCCTTTTGGAGCTGTGTTGACACAGGTGGTGTGGAAAATAAGAGCAGTCCGCAAGTCAGGACGTTTCTAAATCCCACCTGGTGCCTCATGTTCCTGCGAAAGCCATTCGTTTCCCTGAGTGCTGACCCACAGCCCCACGGGCATTTAGAGATCACCTTCCCTCCATTCATTTCTCTGCGATAAAATATCCCGACAGAAAGCAATACACAGAAGCATTTGTGTGGTTCTTTTTCTTCTAATTCCAGGTTCTAATCTATCTTCTTAGGGGAGCCAAAGTGGCCAGAGCCTGAAACAGCTAATCCCCACAGTCCAGAGCAGAAACAGATCTGCACAATTACTGCACAGCCAGATCTCTCTAAGGCAGTCCCGATGGCACTGCTTACAATCAGGTGAGGTCTTTCGAAACCAGTTAGGGCAATCAAGATAATAACTCACAAACATATCCAAGAACCACCTATCAAAATAATCACTCACATGCCAGATGGTGGTGGTGCACGCCTTTCATTTCAGCAGTGGGGAGGCAGAGGCAGGGGAATCTCTTAAGTTTGAGGCTAGCCTGGGAGTACCAGGACAGCCAGAGCTACACAGAGAAACCCTGTTTCAACTTCTCCCAAGAGATAGTCACCCTCAAACATGCCCACAGGACAACCTGATCCAGACAGTCCCTCATGGAGACTGTCTTCCAGGTGACTGTGGGTTGTGTCAAGTTGACCATCAAACTAACCGTCACAGGACATAAGCACTATTACAGCTACACAAGTTATTCAAATATCAAGATACTTCCTTGCCTGGCAGGATTGCACACAGTAATTGCACAGTAATTCCTCACCAGAGGCTATGGTCGGAGGAGCCTAAAATCAGGCCCAGCTGGGCAACTTAGCAAGACTGTCTCAAAACTATCTTTTGATTGTTTTTGAAAAGGGTCTGAGGATACAGCCCTATAGGAATGCATCCATTAGCATGCATAAGGCCCTAGGATCAATGCATCTACCCTCAATCTCTATCAGTTATCAATAGCCTGGTCCCTTTCCCGGTGCCCTCTACTGCTGACCTCATGTCTCACTACCCACAGTCCCTTACTTGAAGGGTGACACTTGGCCCAGCCTTTAGAAAACTGCTCGTGCTTACAGAGAGGCTTGGTTCTAGATGGTAAACGTCTGTCTATGCCTCGGAAGTCTTCTTAATTCTTTTTCTCTGAATTCACAGGGTCATTTTAGTGCTCACTGTTCTCTTGAACTTGTCCTATATGTTTCCTGTCTCTTCTTGGTTCCCATCCTGAAATTCTACCCCCAGCCCCATCAAAATCTCATCTCTCACATGCAAGTAAGTTGAGAGCATCTTTATCTATGAAAATGCAAAACTGGAGACGGCCAACATAGAAGACCAAGGGGTATCCTATGGTATACTGGCTTGAGAACAGAACATGCATTATTTAAAATGTTCCCCCTCTCTCTCTTTCCTTTCCTGCCTCTCCCACTCCTTCCTTCTCTCCCTCCCTCAGACACAGGCCTGCTTTCTGATCTATTGACAGAATTTATGGGGAGTAGGCAGAGAACGGCTGTTGGCAGAGCCTCCAGAGGAGCACATAAATAAGGTCTGTGGGTGAAAAGCATCTACCCAACAGACTGGCCCCGGCCTTCCAGGAATCCGTGAATGTGTGGCTTATGCTCCGAGTTCTCATCACGATTGGGCAACCGAGCCTAGATTGTGCTGCAGCCAGATCCAGCAAGCAGGGGACGGAAAGAAGCCCAGGCCTGACTGAGCCATGCCAAGGGATAAAAGAAACATAGGATTCACTCTTCTCCTGAACATGGCTTTGAAGGCCAGCCTTGTGCAGACACTCTGCTTGGTAAAGTCCTAAGTAGACCTAGGGAAGCAAGGAGATTGGAAAATGGCCACTCCGACCCCTGATGACCTCTGGATTCTTTTCTCCTATTAGAGGTCAAGAGACATCTTACTTGGAGAGAGTGTGCTCTGTAATTTCCCAATTTCTGCCTCTTTCTCTCTCCTCCCCCCCTTTCCTCCTCCTCCTTCACTCTTATATCTTGACTACAGTTCCCTTTCCTCCTCTCCTCCCAGCCCCCTATGCAGCCACCTCCTCCCTCCCCCAAATCTACTCCTCCACTGACCTTCAGAAATTCTCTCCCCAGCTTTTCTCAGCAAGTGCAGAAGCTCAAGGATCCACCTCATCACTTCCTGGCCTGTCGGTGGCTGCCCCTCTGCCCTGTGATCTCCCACTGCCCTCCTCCGCTCTGGTCTCTCCCAAAAGATCAAGTGGCAAGCACTTCAGGATTTTTCAGCTTTTCCAATAGGATCGACTCCTCAGATTCCATGTCTCCTAGTGTTTAGACGTCTTGAGATTTTTGGACACCACTTCCTTGCTCTGTTTAAGAGAAAACAGAAATGCAGTCAACACAAAACAGATTCTGAAACGAAGGTCTTTAAGTCTTTGTTTTATTTATTTATTTACTATTGTGAATGTGCATACACACAGATGTGTGAGTGGGCATGTGTGTGTCATGGTTCAGGTATGGGAAGATCAGAAGACAACTTTTGGCAATCAGTTCTCTTACTCCCATGATGTGGACTGACAGCCACAGTTTTGTTCTGAGTTTAAGTTATTATGAATATTTTTAGCCATATCCTAGTTATTAACGTTTTAGGTAAAATGGCTACATTGTAAATCTGGTGGACACCAAATACAGTAGTAGGTTTAAAGCCACTACTAGCTTTTTTTTTTCTAATATACACGAAGAGGGTAATTTTACAGTTAGAAATTGGACATAGTTCCCTCTCAGAACTTGGATTCTTACAGTACACCTACTGTGTGAAACTGCATGTAGCATGGGTCTTAGGGTCTTTCTGTTCAGATTCTTAACACATACACTTTTTTCTGAGACAGAATTTCACTATCAGTCTTGGCTAGCCTAGGATTTACTATGTATTCCAGGCTGGCCTCAGAGTCAGATCTGCCTTCTTCTGCCTCCCGAGTGCTGACATGTGCCACAACAGTAGGCACAAAATATTTCCTTAATGTTAACATATCTTTACACTGTTGTGTGGCTATGCTCTGATACCAGAGTTCCTAGTATTCATTATTTCCTTCTAGATTAGTTTGTCATTATGACTCATATTCATGTTAATCGCTGATCAAAAATACAATTATTATGTGCTCAGTGGTGAACAGATAATTATGTTAAATAATCATTGAGCATTTCTTCATAAAGCAAGTGTTATCATTTGAGAATTATATTGTGTATGGGTGCATGAGTATTCCTCATTGCTAGATTGAGAAAGAATTTAGTGAAAATATTTTTTCCATTTTTGCTTATGGACTAGCTGGAGAAGCTGTTTCTCACAAGTCTGTAGACAGCAAGGCAAAAATATATTATAAAGACTGTCATATGGCTATTTGAAAGTTTTCTGAGTTAAAGCCCCAAAATCTCAGTAATCAGTCTCATCAAATAGTATTTGTAAGGACCTATGTAATATAGAAATGTTCTCTGTCCTAACTGCCACCGTCTTCAGTCCTATGGGGCTTCTTGTAAAAGAGTGTCACAGTCAGGTCTGCATTACCTGCCCGCAGAGAAGGAAGAGTGGGGAGGGTCACGGGATCCTCACCCGAGTTTCTAGTCACTTCTCAAAGGCTATGAATTTCTGCCCTTATTGCATGTGGTCCTGAGAGACTGGCTAAAGGCTATTGATGGTGAAGGACGAGGGAGAGGCCTCCTCTGGGTATGGGAGTAGGGAACCCAAGGACATGCCCAGCACAGGCAAGTGCTCCATTTTACGGAATACATCTTGTCACCTGACCACACTGAAGAACCCACTTTATCATAAAGTCACATCAACCCATTCTGACTTGCTGTCACCAAAACTTCGGCTGCATTTTTCAGGTCTGCTCACACATCTCTCACTACAACCATATTGTTCTAAACTATTCTGGGGGACCTCTGGAGAACGCACACAGGCCTCACCAAGAGTCGGTCCCCTGACCTTTCCTCTCACTTTGCCTTCCTCTCAACAGACATTCTCAGCAGCAGATATGCCTAGAGGGCTTTATGTCCTTGATGAATGAGTCTCACAGAGGTTAAAAGATTTGGGGCTGGAAAGATGTTCAACCTGCTGCTCTCACAGAAGGCCTGGGTTCGGTTCCTGTCACCTACATGGCAGCTCATAACCACCTGTAGCTCCAGTTCCAGACGATCCCATGCCCGCTTCTGACTTCCAATGGGAACTGCACACACATGGGAACCCATCAACACATACATAAAAATGCTAAGCAAATACATCTTTGTTTCGAAGATCCAGAAAGTTAAAGGGACTCATTATCTCTTTCTCCCCCGATTTTTAATTATGGCAAAATGCACATAACATAAAATTTACCAGGACAGACCAGAGATCCAGTAAAAAAAAAAAAAAAAAAACAGCAGCAACCTGGCTTTTCTGTCACCACTGGGCATCCCTTTTCCAAAAAGGGTGTCACTATGCAGCCCTGACTGGCCTGAAATTCACTATGCAGAGCAGGTCGCCCTCCACCTCACAGAGATCTGCCTGTACCTCTGCTGCTGCTCTTCCCTGTGTTTCTGCTGGGATTAAAGGCACACACCACCACATCCACTGGACATTCTTTATTCTGGCATTCCAGTTCCATAGAAAATACCTTTTCTTTCCTGGTCAAGCCTGCAGTATAGATTCTTTTTTCCTGTGATTTACCACCAAAAGCATCACAAAGGACTGAACACATTTTTAAATGACTTGGCAAGACAAGACAACATTTTTGTTAACTGTTTCTCCAACCACATGGCTATCCTCTCCTCTCCTCTCGGGCACGTCACACTCTGGCCTTGAATTCCCTTCTCCACAGACTTTGGTGAGCAGCTTTCTCTTAAAAAACAAAAAAAAAAAAAAAACAAAAAAACAAAAAAAACAAAAACAAAACAACAGCAATAAAAACACAAAAAAACAAAAAAAAAACTTTAGCAGTTTGCTGCGCCCCCCCCCCAAAGGTCCTTTTATCTTGGCCTCTGTCCTCACTTCCAGGTAGACACCATCTTCCTTTCCTAGAACCCCTCTTTCCTATCTCTTTTTTAAAGGTTTTTGGTTTATTTATTTTACGTACGAGTGCTCTATCTACACATACACCTGCCTGCCAGAGGAGGGCGTCAGACCCCGTTATAGACAGCTATGAGCCACCATGTGGCTCCTAGGAATTGAACTCAGGACCTATGGAAGAACAGCCTGTGTTCTTAACCCCTGAGCCACCTCTCCAGCCCCAAAGCCCCCTCTTCTCATCTTTCCCTTTGTCCACACTTTCCTTTGTACTTCTCATGTCTGCAGCCCGCCTCTCTCTGTACCCAAGATTTCATGGGGTTTCCTCAACCCCTTTTCCCTGAGCTCAGGCCAGGTCTCATCCTGTTCTGTGTCTCCCAGCAGTCCCAAACGGTGCTGGACACATGTGATCAGTAAATATTTGCTAGCGGAGATTGATCTGGAGATGTTGACTAGAAGCCAGGAGAAGGAGAGCTGTGGCCAGGCAAAGCAGGGGGACCAGGCTGGAAGCTGGTGTGCAGTGCACACACGCCCAAAGAAATGCATGAAAGGGTAACTGTGAACTGCTCAAGTGTTAACTAGGTGAGTGAGTGAAGGCTTGTGCGAGGCAAGCCTCCCGTGAGAGGAGGTATGAAAGGGAACTTGTTCGAGGGACTAGAGACATCTTTGAGATGGTTGGCATCAAGACTCTGAGACTGGTCAGAGGCATGCCAGGAATGCACAAGAATGTTCCAGGTCCCTCGCCATTTGGACAGTCTGAGGCCATTTCCTTGGGCTGGCTTTGCCCCTCATGAAACCCTCATTTCTAACCCTTTCATTATTTTTCTTCCCTCTCACAGGGCTGAGCTCACCACATCCCTTTCAAGGAATGAGAATTTACCAAGGCAAACGGTCCCAATAACAAGCAGTGTGTATGCAGCCCAGGTGTCCTAGAAAAACAAATGATGGCTTTTCTGTCTCGACACCTTAATATTTATTAGTATGTATTGATTACACACAGTAACGTATTTCAATATGTTATTTTCATATGTTTACCTAATGCAATTGAATTCGTTCCTGTTACCCCTCTCTTGTCCCTCTGAAAATTTGGTTTTGTACTCATTCTTGGTTCAACGTTTTAAATGGAGTTGTTGCTGACATGGGAAAGCATCGTACATTTTCACTGTGAGAGGTCAGGGTTTTTTTGTTTGCTTTTAATCAGGGTCTCATGCACCCCAGGCTGGCCCCAACTTCACGTGTAGCTGAGGATGACCTTGAATTTCTGTTTCTCCTGCCTCCTACTCTCAAGTGCCCAGATTAGTGGTGTGTGCAACCTTGTTCAGTTTTATGCAGTGCCAGGGATCAGACTCAAGACTTTATGCATGCTAGGTAAGCTCTCTACCTGCTGAGCCATGTTCCCTAGTTTGGATTTTTGGGTTTTTTTTTTTTTTTTAGTTTAATTTAATTTAATTTTAGAGATAGAATCTAGTCTTCTACCACAGTCTAGCCTTGAACCTGATGATCCTCTGGTTTCTGCCTCTCGAATGCTGGCATTATAGATGCCCACTGTCATACCTGGCATGACCTCCATTTTAAAGATATTTACCCAAAAACCTCTGAATGGGTTGTTCAACAGAGAATAAAGATAGGCGGGGGGGATTACCCAACACTCTTAGCTTACGATTAATCTCCAAAACCACTTCATAAGGTCCATTCCAAAAATAATGTCTAGAGATGTCTAGTGACTCACAAAGGTACTATAAAATGGCGCTGGAGTTTCCCTCCAAGGAGCTCTCTTGTCTTTTGCACTTAGGACCATTTGTTTGCTTGCTTGCTGTGCTTTAAGAGAGTTCTTGGAACTGTGGGGCGAGCAGACGGTGCCACCAGACAGAAGAACTGGTAAGGCTGAGCCAGCCTAAACCCTGGGAAATTTCAGAATTGAAGATGGTAGGCATTGAGGCCAGCTCCTGCCAAACTACAAGATCTGGAACATGTAACCATGACACCCCACTGAGAGGACCATGAAAATCGGTCATGTAGTATAAAAAAACCAAAAGTTCTCCACACTAATGAGGTATCCAGATAGGCAATGAGTGGAGTGTTTAGCCAATGGGCTTCCCTTCCTGAAAAAGGTATTTCATCTCTGGTTCACCCTTCATGAGATGTATGAATTCATATCTACCATCAAATAAAGCAGTTCAGGCAAGGAATGTCTCCTCCATCGAGGATTGCCTGGGGTAGGGGTGGAGGCTTTATCATAAAGAGCCATGCCTACATCTCGCAGAGGAGGCCTTCTCTCTTCCAGCCCCTCCATACTCTCTGAACCAAACTGGATTCTGCCCACTCTCCCGGACAGGACAGAAGCTCAGCATCCATCCAGACCTTGCTGTTTCTCATCCAGGAAAACATGGGCTGGGACCCCATCACAGACTGTGCTCTGCCTCCCCTAAGCGAGTGCCCTGGGGCACCCCAGCATCAAGGCGGACATGCACCTTGACACTGAGCATTGTAAGGTTTAGAGTTAGCCATGTGGCAGGTGGGTTACAGTGACCTTTGGATTCACTGGATGAGGGGGGTTTAGGCTGATGACGATGCATATTTGGGTCTTTTCCATGAGACCCCCTGGCTATCAGCTAGTAAATTCTGTGAGTTTTCGTCCTTGTTTTGTTTCTCAGAATTGGGTGTTTTGAGCATGAGCTAATTATGACATGCATCAGGACCCTATCTAGGGCTTTCTAGAGGGCCAGGTGGTTATATCTCATGGCCTTGGGATGACTGGAAAGTCCCTGAATCTGACTTCAGCCATTTCTGTGTCTTTAGGGCCCCACATTCCTTTCTTTTCTTTGGAGATTTTATTTCAATCTTGAAATTATAGGTTATTTTGGTATAATTCTTAATATATAAATACACTGTAGCTATCTTCAGACACACCAAAAGTGGCATCAGATCCCACTACAGATGGTTGTGAGCCACCACGTGGTTGCTGGGAATTGAACTCAGAACCTCTGGAAGAACAGTCAGTGCTCTTAATCATTGAGCCATCTCTCTAGCCCCAGACCCTGTTTCTAATAATAGCAACAAAGAGCTTGTTAAGGTAAGCAAAGCCCCAGCCCGATATGTCTGTGCCCTAGGAAGAAGAGGAAATGTTAACATAGACACATGGGCAAGATCACACAGGCACTGAGAAGGTTTCTGAAGGCCAAGGTGAGAGGCTGCGTTCATTTTTCTTGTCACTGTGATCCAGTACAGGATACAAAGAAAGGGTTTGTTTGGGCTTGTTGTTCTAGGGTACAGTTGGCTGGGAAGGCATGTGGCAGGAACTTGATTTAGCCAGTCACACTGCATCTATACTCCGGAAGCAGAAAGTAAACAGGAAGTCCTTAGGACCGCCATAGGATCATAGGTTTGAATGCTTGGTCACCAGGGAGTGACAATACGGAGGTGTAGCTTGGTTGGAGTGGGTGACTGCTTGTAAAAGGAAGTGTCACTGGGGATGGGCTTCCAGATTTCAAATACTCAAGCCAGACCCAGTGTCTCTCTGTTCTGTTGCCTGTGGATCCCGACCCAGCACCATGTCTTCCTGTGCACCACCATGTATCCCGCCGTGATGATAATGAACTGAATCTCTGAACCTGTAGGGCAGCCCTGATGAAATATTTTCCTTTATAAGAGTTACTGTGGTCATGGTATGTCTTGACAATAGAAACCCTAACAAAGACAGAGGCTCTACATCTTACAGGTTCTACAACCTTCCCAAACAGAATGGGGACCACGTGTTCAGATAAGGCACATCTACAGAGATCATATCCCATTGAAACCACAGCAGAAACCTCACAAGGAATCAGCTAACACCTCAAGCTCAGACCTCCTGCCTCAAGAACTGAGAAAATAGATCCCAGTAGTTTGAGCCTCTCAAGCATGTGGACGTTTGTTAGAGCAGCCTCAGAAAACAGCTCCATGTGTGAGTCATGAACTTGGCTCTTGGAGAGCATAGCTTTTCACCATACCCAACGGTAAGAAGCCCACTCTGAATCAGGGTCTAAAATGTACATGAGTGTCTAAAACAAAGCACCTAGTCCTTATCTGTGCAGGCCTGACTCTTTCTTTCTCATTTTAAAACTTTTATTCATAAAGTTATGGTCCACTCCAGAATATGTTGCCACGAGCTAGGTCCCAGAGGTTAATCTAATGCCAGATGACCAGAGTATGTCACTAGGAAGCTAAGACAGACTGGGAGGAGGCTGAGAGAGTTCCGTCTGCTCAGGGAAGAGCCACTGCCCTTAGAGAGACCTGTGTGCTTTTCAGCATGCTCAGAATGGGGTTTTATACAGACCAACTGCAGCTCAGCTGTGGGGCTGAATGTCCCATGAGTATTGGGATGGACAATGCCATGTTTGTGGGTCCTCTTCCCCGTTTCAAGGTGACCTTGCTCTGGGTCAATCTTTGTTTCACTGTGGTGTATCATCTTGAGAAACTATGGCATCTAGGATCACACACACACACACACACACACACACACAAATTGAAGAACTACACCAGTCAGGAAGCCCTGGGTTTCATGCCCAGCACCGCATAAACCAGGCATGGTGGTATCCAGTTGAATTCCAGAACTAGAGAGGGGAGACAGGAAGATTATTAATTCAAGGTCATAACAAGTTTGAGGCCAGCCTAGGATATATAAGAACCTATCTTCGGGGCTGAAGAGATGGCTCAGCGGTTAAGAGCACTGACAGCTCTTCCAGAGGTCCTGAGTTCAATTCCCAGCTACCACATAGTAGCTTACAACCATCTATAATGGTATCTGATGCCCCCCTCTTCTGGTGTGTCTGAAGACAGCAACAGTGTATTCACATACATGAAATAAATAAATTTTAAAATGAACCTATCTTTAAAATGTTTTATAAAGGAAGAACCTTTTCCCACCCCTACCCCCCACCCCTAACTCTGCAGAAACCTATGGGCAGCCTGTGGCTCACATCTCATATCTGTCCAGTAGAACCTATTCCGAGGACTTTGATCCCAAAGCCAGAAAGCCAGGTATGGGATAGGGAGTGCCCATCATATCTATCCCAGCAGCTACCAACCCATTCTGTCCCTGCTTTGGCCTCTGGTATGACATCCTGGTGCCCCTGATGCCCTGCCCTCAAATTCTTATTGTCAAGATCTGTTCAGAGTACAGGATCCAGTTGGAATTGAAGAGTGTCTGGTCATCTTCCAGTACAGCTCAGACCCGGTCCTTTATGTGTTACAAGTGACATTTCAGAGACCCCCATGGATGAGCCGTTCTATTGGTCTGTATTAATGACACAAAATAGTAGGAACGAATATGCATTTGGGGCATGTCTATAATATACTCCAATCATATCCTTACACCTTTGTTATTCTCTCTTGTCTCTCCTCCAACTGATCGGCTCTAGGGTATGAATTTTAAATGCTATGCCAAATACAACCTAGATTAAATGTTGGCCACACTGGGGGAGATAGGAGAAGGGAGGCTCAGTGAGTTTCCACAGACTGTTCCCGGGCTGGGGAACATGACCACAGCTTAGCCTTCCCATGGCCTCTGAGAAGTTGGAGGCCCTGGCATCTTGCCAGAACACAGAGCACTCATTTACCTACTGAATTTGTACTTTGATTAGGACCGAATGGGCAGGCTACAGCCTCTGGGCAAACCTGACATGCTGGCTGTTTTTGCAAATAACGTTTTTTTGGTTCACAACCACACTCCTTTAGTTGTGTTGTCTCTGGTCACCTACCTGCTCCTTTGGCAGAGCTGAGTTAATGAAGCACAGGCCCTGGGCAGCCAAGCAGAGAGCAAAGCTGGCTGTGGCCATTGATAGCTACGGATGTCTGACCCAAGGCAGAAAGGCTACACTGTGAGTTTTGCTTGCACTTCTGAGAGCTGGTCACTGTCCCTTCTGCCTGTTTATTGCTTCTGTTTAAATTGTGTTCTCGTTTCCAAATAGATCACCCGTTCATGTGGTTCAATTACAATCAAATACACACAAGGTTCTGTTCCCTAGTCTCCCATTGAACAGCATGGTCCAGGAAAATGACCAACCTCGAGGAGAACGAATAACAGTCTGACAATCTCAGGGACCAAACGTACTCTGGAATCTCTGAGAACTGAGGGAAACTTAGATGAGGCACTCTGAGACCAGGTCTCTGGAACGGTCCAGTGGTGTTGCAGCAGGGAATTCCCAGCATTGAGGTATACAACTGTCACTGTAGAGTGTGACCACAGGGTACTAAGAGTACACCTGACACCCAGCTCCTACACCTGACACCCAGCTCCTACACCTGACACCCAGATCCTACACCTGACACCCAGCTCCTACACCTGACACCCAGCTCCTACACCTGACACCCAGATCCTACACCCAGCACCCAGATCCTACACCCAGCACCCAGATCCTACACCTGACACCCAGATCCTACACCTGTCACCCAGATCCTACACCTGACACCCAGATCCTACACCCAGCACCCAGATCCTACACCTGACACCCAGATCCTACACCTGACACCCAGATCCTACACCCAGCACCCAGATCCTACACCTGACACCCAGATCCTACACCTGACACCCAGATCCTACACCTGACACCCAGATCCTACACCTGACACCCAGATCCTACACCCAGTA